>NW_028139021.1:0-300176 GCF_964270905.1 Leucopleurus acutus
GGTCCATGTACACAATGGAATATTACTCCAATAAAAACAAATATAAATTCAATTTTAAAAACCAAACATAAGCAAGGAGACATCAGCTTTTGGGGGTTTATGCGGGCACATTCCACTCTAATGTATAACCGAGGAACACCACGGGCAGGAAGGTCTGTTTCCCTTGTTCCCAGAGTGGGGCAAGTGGAAATACTGCCGCCCAATGGCCGTTACCTGCAACAGCAGCTTTAAAACCTGTGCTGAGGGTCACTTCATATGCACAAGTACTGGAGGGCTGTAAATGAAACCTGACCTCAAAATGTCTTCAGGGAGGTAATGGCCAAAATATTTTGAAATGTGGCACATACTCCAAGAAATCCATTTGAAGAGGTAAGCTGTACTCACAGTTTGAAGAAAAATAGGGCATGACTGAAAGCTGAATTTCAAGGGATTATGAGACGCATGCAAATCCAACCAAAAGGAGGTATCAACTCACACCACTCAAAATAAACATCATCAGAAACACTACAAAAAATAAATGTTGAAGGGGTTGTGGAGAAGTGCATACCCTCAACGTTAGGTGGGACGTAAGCTGGTAAGCGTCACTAATGAGAACAGAATGGAGGTGACTTTACAAGGTAAAAATCTGGCTACCATATGATCCAGCAGGCCCATCCTGGGCCTATAACCGAAGATACACAATTGGAAAGACACAGTCAGGCAAATGTGCATTGCAGCAGTATAACAATAGCCAAGACATGGAAGCAACCAAAAAGTCCATCAACAGATGAGTGGACAAAGAAGAAGTGGAACAGGTACAGATAGAATATTAGCCAAGGAGACAAATGACACAATGCCATTTTCAGCACCGTAGATGAGTCTGGAAGTAATCACGCAACTTGCAGTAAGTCAGAAAGTGAAAGACACATATCCTATATCACTTATAGGTGTTACCTAAAAATTGATACCAGTGAAGATATTTGCACAGAGACAGGCAGTGAGACATTCATTAAACAAACTTAGGGTTCACCAATGGAAAGATGTGAGGATTGGATACATTAGGATGTCAGGGTAAACAGAGATATACAAACAGGTGAAGTATATAATCACCGAAAACCTACGGAATACCAAGGGAAGACTACTCAACATTGAGTCATAACCTACATGGGAAAAGGATCCAAATGACAATGGATATATGTGTGTGTGTGTGTGTGTGTGTGTGTGTGTGTGTAAAACAACCACATCTTGCACACCTAGAACAATCAAAACATCGTAATCAAACTTGCTGTGATAAAAAATGAAAATTACATTTACAAAACGAACAAGAAGTAGTGAGATATAAACTTAAGGGGCTTATTCCTGGCACATTCCATTCTAATTTGCAACCTAGAACACGACTTCCATTGAGGCTCTGTGGGCCTAGTAACCACAGTTGGTAAAGGAGAACTGCTGCCGCCTTGTGGCCGTTTCACACAACAGCAGCTCAAAACGCAGTGCTGACGGTTGCTTGATAGTCAACATAATTGCACGCCTGTAAATGACACCTGCCCTCTAATCAAATCCTTGGGTCGTAAATCGAGCAAAAATCACAAAAGACGTGCATATTTCAAAACGACATATTCAAGAGGCATATTTTATGCACATTTTTATTATTTTTCTTTTTTTCTGGTGTTAAAAAATAGGGCATGGAAAAACGCTCAACATCAGGAATTAATAAAGCCATGCAAATCCAGTCTACAAAAACGTTCACCTCACAGCCGTCAGAATGATCATCAGCAAAAACGTCTACAAAGGGTAAATGCTGAAGGGGTTTTAGACAACTGTGTACCCTCTAGCTGCTGGTGGGATGTAAGCTGGTAACAGCCAGTACTGAGACCAGAATGGACGTGTGTTTAAAGGTGAAAATTGTGCTACCATGTGATCTGGTAGGCCCAGTGATGGGCCTAACACCTGAGTAGACCAGAATCAAAAAGACACAGGCTGGAAATCCTGCACTGCAGCAACATGTACCATAGCCAAGACCTGGAAGAAACCAAAATGTCCATCAACAGAAAAATGCACCAAGAAGAAGTCGTCCATGTACACAATGGAATATTAGCCATGGAAAAGCATGGAACAGTGCCGTGGGCACCACCATAGAAGGATCTAGAGATAATCACCCAGCTTGAACTAAGAAAGAAACCGAAAGACAGGTATCCTATTACATCACTTATAGGTGCTATGTAAAACTTGATACCCATGAAATAATTTCCAAGAGAAGGACACTCATAGATTCAGAAAACCAAATTATGTTGAACCAAAGGGAAAGGTGTAAGGAATGTACGAATTAGGATATGGGGGTTAACAGACATGTACTAATACATGTGAAATATATAATCATAAAATACCTATGCAATGCCAAGAGAGGTCTACTCAACACTCTGGAATAAACTACACGGGAAAGGATCCAACGATGAAGAGATCGAAACATAGACATAATGAACCACATTCTGTACACCTAGAACACACACAACATTTTTCTCAAATTTGCTCTGAATAAAAATTAAATATAAAAAACAAACAAGAAGTAACAAGATATAAGCTCTTGGGGGTTTGCCCTGGCACATTCCACTCTAATTTGCAGCCTACCAACACGATTTCCAGGAAAGCTCTGTTGCCCCAAAACCCACAGTTGGAAATGTAGAAATGCTGCCGCCTCGTGGCCGTTTCACGCAAGAGCGGCTGCAAAACCACAGTTAAGGGTCACTTAACATTCACAAGGACTCAGGGCTGTAAAGGACACCTGCCCTCAAAAATTGTGCTGAGGTATGGAATGGCCAAAAAAATTCAAAACTGGCAAATTTTTTGTAGAGATACTATGAAGAGGTAAGTTTTACTCACGATTTTTCCAAAAAAAAGCAAAATGGATAAAAGCTCAACATCAGGTATTATCAGACTCATGCAAATTTAGCCTACAAAAAGGTTTCAACTCACGCAACTCAACTACCATCAGCAAAAAGTCTACAAACAATAAATGCTGAAGGTGTTTTAGAGAATTGTGTACCCTCTAGCTGCTGGTGAGATGTAAAGTGGTAAGAGCCAATAATGAGAACAGAAAGGAGCTGCGTTTAAAAGTAAAAATGGAGCCAGCATTCCATTCAGCAGGCCCAGCGCTGAGCCTCTCACCTGAGAAGACCAGAGTCGAGAAGGCACAGGCTGCAACATCTGCACTGCAGGAGTTTTCACAATAGCCAAGACACGGAAGCAACCAAAATGTCCATCAACAGATGAATGGATACAGAACAAGTGGTCCATGAACAAAATGGAATATTAGCCATGGAAAACAGTGAAACACTGCTCTTTGAGGCACCACAGATGAGCCTAGAGATAATCACAGAACATAAGGTAAGTCGGAAAGCAAAAGACATATCCTAGGATATCACTTATAGGCGTTATCTAACAACTGACACAAATGAACGTATTTTCACAGAGAAAGACACTCACAGACAAAGAAAACAAATTATTCTTATGTTAAAGGAAAGGTGGGGGCAATGGAAAATTAAGATTAGGGTTACCATACGTGTACAAACACCTACTAAATAGATATATCAAAAAGACCGATCATATAGCAAGGGAGGTCTATGGAACACTCGGCAATAATTTACATGGGAAGAGAATCTGTACATGAATATATATATATATATATGTATATATATATATATGTGTGTGTGTGTGTGTGTATATATATATATATATATATATACATATATATATATATAGTGTTCAAATGAACCAGATTTTGTATACATAAGACAAACAATATTCTAATCATTACCCTGATTTAAAAAATTAAAACAACGAACAAGAAATAATGGGACATAAACTTACCGGGGCTTTTCCTGGCACATTCCATTCTCATTTACAACCTGGGAACTCGACTTCCAGAAAGGCTGTGCTGCCCTAGTAACCAGAATTGGGAATGCAGAAATGCTGCCACCTTGTGGCTGTTTCCCACAACAGCAGCTTTCAACCCAGTGCTAATGGTCACTAAATATTCACACTCATTGCAGGCCTGTAAATGACACCTGCTGAAAAAAAAGAATCCTGGGTTCGAAAATTGACAAAAAAATTCAAAAGAGGGCAGCCTTCCCAGAAGACAATTTCAAGAGGTTTATTGTACTCACAGTTTTATCTGTTTTTGTTTAACAGAAATAAAAAAAGGCGTTGAATAATGCTGAACATTAGGAATTATTAGAGACATGCAAATCCAAATTACAAAAGCCTATCAGCTCACACCAGTCAGAATGGCAATCAGCAAAACTTCTGCAAACAATAAATGCTGAAGGGGTTGTGGAGAAATGCATTCCCTCGGCTCTAAGTGGGACATGGTAAGAGCCAGTAATGAAAACACAAAAGAGGTGCCTTGAAAAGGTAAATATTGAGCTACCATTCAATCAAGCATACCCACTGCTGGGCCTATTGCCTGAGAGGATGAGAATCAAACAGACACAGGCTGGCAATCCTGCACTCCAGCAATATTTACCATAGCCAACATTTGGAAGCAACGAAAGTGACCGTCAACAGAGGAATGCAGGAAGAAGTAGTGGTCCATGTACACAATGGAATATTACTCCAATAAAAACAAATATAAATTCAATTTTAAAAACCAAACATAAGCAAGGAGACATCAGCTTTTGGGGGTTTATGCGGGCACATTCCACTCTAATGTATAACCGAGGAACACCACGGGCAGGAAGGTCTGTTTCCCTTGTTCCCAGAGTGGGGCAAGTGGAAATACTGCCGCCCAATGGCCGTTACCTGCAACAGCAGCTTTAAAACCTGTGCTGAGGGTCACTTCATATGCACAAGTACTGGAGGGCTGTAAATGAAACCTGACCTCAAAATGTCTTCAGGGAGGTAATGGCCAAAATATTTTGAAATGTGGCACATACTCCAAGAAATCCATTTGAAGAGGTAAGCTGTACTCACAGTTTGAAGAAAAATAGGGCATGACTGAAAGCTGAATTTCAAGGGATTATGAGACGCATGCAAATCCAACCAAAAGGAGGTATCAACTCACACCACTCAAAATAAACATCATCAGAAACACTACAAAAAATAAATGTTGAAGGGGTTGTGGAGAAGTGCATACCCTCAACGTTAGGTGGGACGTAAGCTGGTAAGCGTCACTAATGAGAACAGAATGGAGGTGACTTTACAAGGTAAAAATCTGGCTACCATATGATCCAGCAGGCCCATCCTGGGCCTATAACCGAAGATACACAATTGGAAAGACACAGTCAGGCAAATGTGCATTGCAGCAGTATAACAATAGCCAAGACATGGAAGCAACCAAAAAGTCCATCAACAGATGAGTGGACAAAGAAGAAGTGGAACAGGTACAGATAGAATATTAGCCAAGGAGACAAATGACACAATGCCATTTTCAGCACCGTAGATGAGTCTGGAAGTAATCACGCAACTTGCAGTAAGTCAGAAAGTGAAAGACACATATCCTATATCACTTATAGGTGTTACCTAAAAATTGATACCAGTGAAGATATTTGCACAGAGACAGGCAGTGAGACATTCATTAAACAAACTTAGGGTTCACCAATGGAAAGATGTGAGGATTGGATACATTAGGATGTCAGGGTAAACAGAGATATACAAACAGGTGAAGTATATAATCACCGAAAACCTACGGAATACCAAGGGAAGACTACTCAACATTGAGTCATAACCTACATGGGAAAAGGATCCAAATGACAATGGATATATGTGTGTGTGTGTGTGTGTGTGTGTGTGTGTGTGTAAAACAACCACATCTTGCACACCTAGAACAATCAAAACATCGTAATCAAACTTGCTGTGATAAAAAATGAAAATTACATTTACAAAACGAACAAGAAGTAGTGAGATATAAACTTAAGGGGCTTATTCCTGGCACATTCCATTCTAATTTGCAACCTAGAACACGACTTCCATTGAGGCTCTGTGGGCCTAGTAACCACAGTTGGTAAAGGAGAACTGCTGCCGCCTTGTGGCCGTTTCACACAACAGCAGCTCAAAACGCAGTGCTGACGGTTGCTTGATAGTCAACATAATTGCACGCCTGTAAATGACACCTGCCCTCTAATCAAATCCTTGGGTCGTAAATCGAGCAAAAATCACAAAAGACGTGCATATTTCAAAACGACATATTCAAGAGGCATATTTTATGCACATTTTTATTATTTTTCTTTTTTTCTGGTGTTAAAAAATAGGGCATGGAAAAACGCTCAACATCAGGAATTAATAAAGCCATGCAAATCCAGTCTACAAAAACGTTCACCTCACAGCCGTCAGAATGATCATCAGCAAAAACGTCTACAAAGGGTAAATGCTGAAGGGGTTTTAGACAACTGTGTACCCTCTAGCTGCTGGTGGGATGTAAGCTGGTAACAGCCAGTACTGAGACCAGAATGGACGTGTGTTTAAAGGTGAAAATTGTGCTACCATGTGATCTGGTAGGCCCAGTGATGGGCCTAACACCTGAGTAGACCAGAATCAAAAAGACACAGGCTGGAAATCCTGCACTGCAGCAACATGTACCATAGCCAAGACCTGGAAGAAACCAAAATGTCCATCAACAGAAAAATGCACCAAGAAGAAGTCGTCCATGTACACAATGGAATATTAGCCATGGAAAAGCATGGAACAGTGCCGTGGGCACCACCATAGAAGGATCTAGAGATAATCACCCAGCTTGAACTAAGAAAGAAACCGAAAGACAGGTATCCTATTACATCACTTATAGGTGCTATGTAAAACTTGATACCCATGAAATAATTTCCAAGAGAAGGACACTCATAGATTCAGAAAACCAAATTATGTTGAACCAAAGGGAAAGGTGTAAGGAATGTACGAATTAGGATATGGGGGTTAACAGACATGTACTAATACATGTGAAATATATAATCATAAAATACCTATGCAATGCCAAGAGAGGTCTACTCAACACTCTGGAATAAACTACACGGGAAAGGATCCAACGATGAAGAGATCGAAACATAGACATAATGAACCACATTCTGTACACCTAGAACACACACAACATTTTTCTCAAATTTGCTCTGAATAAAAATTAAATATAAAAAACAAACAAGAAGTAACAAGATATAAGCTCTTGGGGGTTTGCCCTGGCACATTCCACTCTAATTTGCAGCCTACCAACACGATTTCCAGGAAAGCTCTGTTGCCCCAAAACCCACAGTTGGAAATGTAGAAATGCTGCCGCCTCGTGGCCGTTTCACGCAAGAGCGGCTGCAAAACCACAGTTAAGGGTCACTTAACATTCACAAGGACTCAGGGCTGTAAAGGACACCTGCCCTCAAAAATTGTGCTGAGGTATGGAATGGCCAAAAAAATTCAAAACTGGCAAATTTTTTGTGGAGATACTATGAAGAGGTAAGTTTTACTCACGATTTTTCCAAACAAAAGCAAAATGGATAAAAGCTCAACATCAGGTATTATCAGACTCATGCAAATTTAGCCTACAAAAAGGTTTCAACTCACGCAACTCAACTACCATCAGCAAAAAGTCTACAAACAATAAATGCTGAAGGTGTTTTAGAGAATTGTGTACCCTCTAGCTGCTGGTGAGATGTAAAGTGGTAAGAGCCAATAATGAGAACAGAAAGGAGCTGCGTTTAAAAGTAAAAATGGAGCCAGCATTCCATTCAGCAGGCCCAGCGCTGAGCCTCTCACCTGAGAAGACCAGAGTCGAGAAGGCACAGGCTGCAACATCTGCACTGCAGGAGTTTTCACAATAGCCAAGACACGGAAGCAACCAAAATGTCCATCAACAGATGAATGGATACAGAACAAGTGGTCCATGAACAAAATGGAATATTAGCCATGGAAAACAGTGAAACACTGCTCTTTGAGGCACCACAGATGAGCCTAGAGATAATCACAGAACATAAGGTAAGTCGGAAAGCAAAAGACATATCCTAGGATATCACTTATAGGCGTTATCTAACAACTGACACAAATGAACGTATTTTCACAGAGAAAGACACTCACAGACAAAGAAAACAAATTATTCTTATGTTAAAGGAAAGGTGGGGGCAATGGAAAATTAAGATTAGGGTTACCATACGTGTACAAACACCTACTAAATAGATATATCAAAAAGACCGATCATATAGCAAGGGAGGTCTACGGAACACTCGGCAATAATTTACATGGGAAGAGAATCTGTACATGAATATATATATATATGTATATATATATATATGTGTGTGTGTGTGTGTGTATATATATATATGTATATATATATATATACATATATATATATAGTGTTCAAATGAACCAGATTTTGTACACATAAGACAAACAATATTCTAATCATTACCCTGATTTAAAAAATTAAAACAACGAACAAGAAATAATGGGACATAAACTTACCGGGGCTTTTCCTGGCACATTCCATTCTCATTTACAACCTGGGAACTCGACTTCCAGAAAGGCTGTGCTGCCCTAGTAACCCGAATTGGGAATGCAGAAATGCTGCCACCTTGTGGCTGTTTCCCACAACAGCAGCTTTCAACCCAGTGCTAATGGTCACTAAATATTCACACTCATTGCAGGCCTGTAAATGACACCTGCTGAAAAAAAAGAATCCTGGGTTCGAAAATTGACAAAAAAATTCAAAAGAGGGCAGCCTTCCCAGAAGACAATTTCAAGAGGTTTATTGTACTCACAGTTTTATCTGTTTTTGTTTAACAGAAATAAAAAAAGGCGTTGAATAATGCTGAACATTAGGAATTATTAGAGACATGCAAATCCAAATTACAAAAGCCTATCAGCTCACACCAGTCAGAATGGCAATCAGCAAAACTTCTGCAAACAATAAATGCTGAAGGGGTTGTGGAGAAATGCATTCCCTCGGCTCTAAGTGGGACATGGTAAGAGTCAGTAATGAAAACACAAAAGAGGTGCCTTGAAAAGGTAAATATTGAGCTACCATTCAATCAAGCATACCCACTGCTGGGCCTATTGCCTGAGAGGATGAGAATCAAACAGACACAGGCTGGCAATCCTGCACTCCAGCAATATTTACCATAGCCAACATTTGGAAGCAACGAAAGTGACCGTCAACAGAGGAATGCAGGAAGAAGTAGTGGTCCATGTACACAATGGAATATTACTCCAATAAAAACAAATATAAATTCAATTTTAAAAACCAAACATAAGCAAGGAGACATCAGCTTTTGGGGGTTTATGCGGGCACATTCCACTCTAATGTATAACCGAGGAACACCACGGGCAGGAAGGTCTGTTTCCCTTGTTCCCAGAGTGGGGCAAGTGGAAATACTGCCGCCCAATGGCCGTTACCTGCAACAGCAGCTTTAAAACCTGTGCTGAGGGTCACTTCATATGCACAAGTACTGGAGGGCTGTAAATGAAACCTGACCTCAAAATGTCTTCAGGGAGGTAATGGCCAAAATATTTTGAAATGTGGCACATACTCCAAGAAATCCATTTGAAGAGGTAAGCTGTACTCACAGTTTGAAGAAAAATAGGGCATGACTGAAAGCTGAATTTCAAGGGATTATGAGACGCATGCAAATCCAACCAAAAGGAGGTATCAACTCACACCACTCAAAATAAACATCATCAGAAACACTACAAAAAATAAATGTTGAAGGGGTTGTGGAGAAGTGCATACCCTCAACGTTAGGTGGGACGTAAGCTGGTAAGCGTCACTAATGAGAACAGAATGGAGGTGACTTTACAAGGTAAAAATCTGGCTACCATATGATCCAGCAGGCCCATCCTGGGCCTATAACCGAAGATACACAATTGGAAAGACACAGTCAGGCAAATGTGCATTGCAGCAGTATAACAATAGCCAAGACATGGAAGCAACCAAAAAGTCCATCAACAGATGAGTGGACAAAGAAGAAGTGGAACAGGTACAGATAGAATATTAGCCAAGGAGACAAATGACACAATGCCATTTTCAGCACCGTAGATGAGTCTGGAAGTAATCACGCAACTTGCAGTAAGTCAGAAAGTGAAAGACACATATCCTATATCACTTATAGGTGTTACCTAAAAATTGATACCAGTGAAGATATTTGCACAGAGACAGGCAGTGAGACATTCATTAAACAAACTTAGGGTTCACCAATGGAAAGATGTGAGGATTGGATACATTAGGATGTCAGGGTAAACAGAGATATACAAACAGGTGAAGTATATAATCACCGAAAACCTACGGAATACCAAGGGAAGACTACTCAACATTGAGTCATAACCTACATGGGAAAAGGATCCAAATGACAATGGATATATGTGTGTGTGTGTGTGTGTGTGTGTGTGTAAAACAACCACATCTTGCACACCTAGAACAATCAAAACATCGTAATCAAACTTGCTGTGATAAAAAATGAAAATTACATTTACAAAACGAACAAGAAGTAGTGAGATATAAACTTAAGGGGCTTCTTCCTGGCACATTCCATTCTAATTTGCAACCTAGAACACGACTTCCATTGAGGCTCTGTGGGCCTAGTAACCACAGTTGGTAAAGGAGAACTGCTGCCGCCTTGTGGCCGTTTCACACAACAGCAGCTCAAAACGCAGTGCTGACGGTTGCTTGATAGTCAACATAATTGCACGCCTGTAAATGACACCTGCCCTCTAATCAAATCCTTGGGTCGTAAATCGAGCAAAAATCACAAAAGACGTGCATATTTCAAAACGACATATTCAAGAGGCATATTTTATGCACATTTTTATTATTTTTCTTTTTTTCTGGTGTTAAAAAATAGGGCATGGAAAAACGCTCAACATCAGGAATTAATAAAGCCATGCAAATCCAGTCTACAAAAACGTTCACCTCACAGCCGTCAGAATGATCATCAGCAAAAACGTCTACAAAGGGTAAATGCTGAAGGGGTTTTAGACAACTGTGTACCCTCTAGCTGCTGGTGGGATGTAAGCTGGTAACAGCCAGTACTGAGACCAGAATGGACGTGTGTTTAAAGGTGAAAATTGTGCTACCATGTGATCTGGTAGGCCCAGTGATGGGCCTAACACCTGAGTAGACCAGAATCAAAAAGACACAGGCTGGAAATCCTGCACTGCAGCAACATGTACCATAGCCAAGACCTGGAAGAAACCAAAATGTCCATCAACAGAAAAATGCACCAAGAAGAAGTCGTCCATGTACACAATGGAATATTAGCCATGGAAAAGCATGGAACAGTGCCGTGGGCACCACCATAGAAGGATCTAGAGATAATCACCCAGCTTGAACTAAGAAAGAAACCGAAAGACAGGTATCCTATTACATCACTTATAGGTGCTATGTAAAACTTGATACCCATGAAATAATTTCCAAGAGAAGGACACTCATAGATTCAGAAAACCAAATTATGTTGAACCAAAGGGAAAGGTGTAAGGAATGTACGAATTAGGATATGGGGGTTAACAGACATGTACTAATACATGTGAAATATATAATCATAAAATACCTATGCAATGCCAAGAGAGGTCTACTCAACACTCTGGAATAAACTACACGGGAAAGGATCCAACGATGAAGAGATCGAAACATAGACATAATGAACCACATTCTGTACACCTAGAACACACACAACATTTTTCTCAAATTTGCTCTGAATAAAAATTAAATATAAAAAACAAACAAGAAGTAACAAGATATAAGCTCTTGGGGGTTTGCCCTGGCACATTCCACTCTAATTTGCAGCCTACCAACACGATTTCCAGGAAAGCTCTGTTGCCCCAAAACCCACAGTTGGAAATGTAGAAATGCTGCCGCCTCGTGGCCGTTTCACGCAAGAGCGGCTGCAAAACCACAGTTAAGGGTCACTTAACATTCACAAGGACTCAGGGCTGTAAAGGACACCTGCCCTCAAAAATTGTGCTGAGGTATGGAATGGCCAAAAAAATTCAAAACTGGCAAATTTTTTGTGGAGATACTATGAAGAGGTAAGTTTTACTCACGATTTTTCCAAAAAAAAGCAAAATGGATAAAAGCTCAACATCAGGTATTATCAGACTCATGCAAATTTAGCCTACAAAAAGGTTTCAACTCACGCAACTCAACTACCATCAGCAAAAAGTCTACAAACAATAAATGCTGAAGGTGTTTTAGAGAATTGTGTACCCTCTAGCTGCTGGTGAGATGTAAAGTGGTAAGAGCCAATAATGAGAACAGAAAGGAGCTGCGTTTAAAAGTAAAAATGGAGCCAGCATTCCATTCAGCAGGCCCAGCGCTGAGCCTCTCACCTGAGAAGACCAGAGTCGAGAAGGCACAGGCTGCAACATCTGCACTGCAGGAGTTTTCACAATAGCCAAGACACGGAAGCAACCAAAATGTCCATCAACAGATGAATGGATACAGAACAAGTGGTCCATGAACAAAATGGAATATTAGCCATGGAAAACAGTGAAACACTGCTCTTTGAGGCACCACAGATGAGCCTAGAGATAATCACAGAACATAAGGTAAGTCGGAAAGCAAAAGACATATCCTAGGATATCACTTATAGGCGTTATCTAACAACTGACACAAATGAACGTATTTTCACAGAGAAAGACACTCACAGACAAAGAAAACAAATTATTCTTATGTTAAAGGAAAGGTGGGGGCAATGGAAAATTAAGATTAGGGTTACCATACGTGTACAAACACCTACTAAATAGATATATCAAAAAGACCGATCATATAGCAAGGGAGGTCTATGGAACACTCGGCAATAATTTACATGGGAAGAGAATCTGTACATGAATATATATATATATATATATGTATATATATATATATGTGTGTGTGTGTGTGTGTATATATATATATATATACATATATATATATATAGTGTTCAAATGAACCAGATTTTGTATACATAAGACAAACAATATTCTAATCATTACCCTGATTTAAAAAATTAAAACAACGAACAAGAAATAATGGGACATAAACTTACCGGGGCTTTTCCTGGCACATTCCATTCTCATTTACAACCTGGGAACTCGACTTCCAGAAAGGCTGTGCTGCCCTAGTAACCAGAATTGGGAATGCAGAAATGCTGCCACCTTGTGGCTGTTTCCCACAACAGCAGCTTTCAACCCAGTGCTAATGGTCACTAAATATTCACACTCATTGCAGGCCTGTAAATGACACCTGCTGAAAAAAAAGAATCCTGGGTTCGAAAATTGACAAAAAAATTCAAAAGAGGGCAGCCTTCCCAGAAGACAATTTCAAGAGGTTTATTGTACTCACAGTTTTATCTGTTTTTGTTTAACAGAAATAAAAAAAGGCGTTGAATAATGCTGAACATTAGGAATTATTAGAGACATGCAAATCCAAATTACAAAAGCCTATCAGCTCACACCAGTCAGAATGGCAATCAGCAAAACTTCTGCAAACAATAAATGCTGAAGGGGTTGTGGAGAAATGCATTCCCTCGGCTCTAAGTGGGACATGGTAAGAGCCAGTAATGAAAACACAAAAGAGGTGCCTTGAAAAGGTAAATATTGAGCTACCATTCAATCAAGCATACCCACTGCTGGGCCTATTGCCTGAGAGGATGAGAATCAAACAGACACAGGCTGGCAATCCTGCACTCCAGCAATATTTACCATAGCCAACATTTGGAAGCAACGAAAGTGACCGTCAACAGAGGAATGCAGGAAGAAGTAGTGGTCCATGTACACAATGGAATATTACTCCAATAAAAACAAATATAAATTCAATTTTAAAAACCAAACATAAGCAAGGAGACATCAGCTTTTGGGGGTTTATGCGGGCACATTCCACTCTAATGTATAACCGAGGAACACCACGGGCAGGAAGGTCTGTTTCCCTTGTTCCCAGAGTGGGGCAAGTGGAAATACTGCCGCCCAATGGCCGTTACCTGCAACAGCAGCTTTAAAACCTGTGCTGAGGGTCACTTCATATGCACAAGTACTGGAGGGCTGTAAATGAAACCTGACCTCAAAATGTCTTCAGGGAGGTAATGGCCAAAATATTTTGAAATGTGGCACATACTCCAAGAAATCCATTTGAAGAGGTAAGCTGTACTCACAGTTTGAAGAAAAATAGGGCATGACTGAAAGCTGAATTTCAAGGGATTATGAGACGCATGCAAATCCAACCAAAAGGAGGTATCAACTCACACCACTCAAAATAAACATCATCAGAAACACTACAAAAAATAAATGTTGAAGGGGTTGTGGAGAAGTGCATACCCTCAACGTTAGGTGGGACGTAAGCTGGTAAGCGTCACTAATGAGAACAGAATGGAGGTGACTTTACAAGGTAAAAATCTGGCTACCATATGATCCAGCAGGCCCATCCTGGGCCTATAACCGAAGATACACAATTGGAAAGACACAGTCAGGCAAATGTGCATTGCAGCAGTATAACAATAGCCAAGACATGGAAGCAACCAAAAAGTCCATCAACAGATGAGTGGACAAAGAAGAAGTGGAACAGGTACAGATAGAATATTAGCCAAGGAGACAAATGACACAATGCCATTTTCAGCACCGTAGATGAGTCTGGAAGTAATCACGCAACTTGCAGTAAGTCAGAAAGTGAAAGACACATATCCTATATCACTTATAGGTGTTACCTAAAAATTGATACCAGTGAAGATATTTGCACAGAGACAGGCAGTGAGACATTCATTAAACAAACTTAGGGTTCACCAATGGAAAGATGTGAGGATTGGATACATTAGGATGTCAGGGTAAACAGAGATATACAAACAGGTGAAGTATATAATCACCGAAAACCTACGGAATACCAAGGGAAGACTACTCAACATTGAGTCATAACCTACATGGGAAAAGGATCCAAATGACAATGGATATATGTGTGTGTGTGTGTGTGTGTGTGTGTGTGTGTGTAAAACAACCACATCTTGCACACCTAGAACAATCAAAACATCGTAATCAAACTTGCTGTGATAAAAAATGAAAATTACATTTACAAAACGAACAAGAAGTAGTGAGATATAAACTTAAGGGGCTTATTCCTGGCACATTCCATTCTAATTTGCAACCTAGAACACGACTTCCATTGAGGCTCTGTGGGCCTAGTAACCACAGTTGGTAAAGGAGAACTGCTGCCGCCTTGTGGCCGTTTCACACAACAGCAGCTCAAAACGCAGTGCTGACGGTTGCTTGATAGTCAACATAATTGCACGCCTGTAAATGACACCTGCCCTCTAATCAAATCCTTGGGTCGTAAATCGAGCAAAAATCACAAAAGACGTGCATATTTCAAAACGACATATTCAAGAGGCATATTTTATGCACATTTTTATTATTTTTCTTTTTTTCTGGTGTTAAAAAATAGGGCATGGAAAAACGCTCAACATCAGGAATTAATAAAGCCATGCAAATCCAGTCTACAAAAACGTTCACCTCACAGCCGTCAGAATGATCATCAGCAAAAACGTCTACACAGGGTAAATGCTGAAGGGGTTTTAGACAACTGTGTACCCTCTAGCTGCTGGTGGGATGTAAGCTGGTAACAGCCAGTACTGAGACCAGAATGGACGTGTGTTTAAAGGTGAAAATTGTGCTACCATGTGATCTGGTAGGCCCAGTGATGGGCCTAACACCTGAGTAGACCAGAATCAAAAAGACACAGGCTGGAAATCCTGCACTGCAGCAACATGTACCATAGCCAAGACCTGGAAGAAACCAAAATGTCCATCAACAGAAAAATGCACCAAGAAGAAGTCGTCCATGTACACAATGGAATATTAGCCATGGAAAAGCATGGAACAGTGCCGTGGGCACCACCATAGAAGGATCTAGAGATAATCACCCAGCTTGAACTAAGAAAGAAACCGAAAGACAGGTATCCTATTACATCACTTATAGGTGCTATGTAAAACTTGATACCCATGAAATAATTTCCAAGAGAAGGACACTCATAGATTCAGAAAACCAAATTATGTTGAACCAAAGGGAAAGGTGTAAGGAATGTACGAATTAGGATATGGGGGTTAACAGACATGTACTAATACATGTGAAATATATAATCATAAAATACCTATGCAATGCCAAGAGAGGTCTACTCAACACTCTGGAATAAACTACACGGGAAAGGATCCAACGATGAAGAGATCGAAACATAGACATAATGAACCACATTCTGTACACCTAGAACACACACAACATTTTTCTCAAATTTGCTCTGAATAAAAATTAAATATAAAAAACAAACAAGAAGTAACAAGATATAAGCTCTTGGGGGTTTGCCCTGGCACATTCCACTCTAATTTGCAGCCTACCAACACGATTTCCAGGAAAGCTCTGTTGCCCCAAAACCCACAGTTGGAAATGTAGAAATGCTGCCGCCTCGTGGCCGTTTCACGCAAGAGCGGCTGCAAAACCACAGTTAAGGGTCACTTAACATTCACAAGGACTCAGGGCTGTAAAGGACACCTGCCCTCAAAAATTGTGCTGAGGTATGGAATGGCCAAAAAAATTCAAAACTGGCAAATTTTTTGTAGAGATACTATGAAGAGGTAAGTTTTACTCACGATTTTTCCAAAAAAAAGCAAAATGGATAAAAGCTCAACATCAGGTATTATCAGACTCATGCAAATTTAGCCTACAAAAAGGTTTCAACTCACGCAACTCAACTACCATCAGCAAAAAGTCTACAAACAATAAATGCTGAAGGTGTTTTAGAGAATTGTGTACCCTCTAGCTGCTGGTGAGATGTAAAGTGGTAAGAGCCAATAATGAGAACAGAAAGGAGCTGCGTTTAAAAGTAAAAATGGAGCCAGCATTCCATTCAGCAGGCCCAGCGCTGAGCCTCTCACCTGAGAAGACCAGAGTCGAGAAGGCACAGGCTGCAACATCTGCACTGCAGGAGTTTTCACAATAGCCAAGACACGGAAGCAACCAAAATGTCCATCAACAGATGAATGGATACAGAACAAGTGGTCCATGAACAAAATGGAATATTAGCCATGGAAAACAGTGAAACACTGCTCTTTGAGGCACCACAGATGAGCCTAGAGATAATCACAGAACATAAGGTAAGTCGGAAAGCAAAAGACATATCCTAGGATATCACTTATAGGCGTTATCTAACAACTGACACAAATGAACGTATTTTCACAGAGAAAGACACTCACAGACAAAGAAAACAAATTATTCTTATGTTAAAGGAAAGGTGGGGGCAATGGAAAATTAAGATTAGGGTTACCATACGTGTACAAACACCTACTAAATAGATATATCAAAAAGACCGATCATATAGCAAGGGAGGTCTACGGAACACTCGGCAATAATTTACATGGGAAGAGAATCTGTACATGAATATATATATATATGTATATATATATATGTGTGTGTGTGTGTGTGTATATATATATATATATATATATACATATATATATATATAGTGTTCAAATGAACCAGATTTTGTACACATAAGACAAACAATATTCTAATCATTACCCTGATTTAAAAAATTAAAACAACGAACAAGAAATAATGGGACATAAACTTACCGGGGCTTTTCCTGGCACATTCCATTCTCATTTACAACCTGGGAACTCGACTTCCAGAAAGGCTGTGCTGCCCTAGTAACCAGAATTGGGAATGCAGAAATGCTGCCACCTTGTGGCTGTTTCCCACAACAGCAGCTTTCAACCCAGTGCTAATGGTCACTAAATATTCACACTCATTGCAGGCCTGTAAATGACACCTGCTGAAAAAAAAGAATCCTGGGTTCGAAAATTGACAAAAAAATTCAAAAGAGGGCAGCCTTCCCAGAAGACAATTTCAAGAGGTTTATTGTACTCACAGTTTTATCTGTTTTTGTTTAACAGAAATAAAAAAAGGCGTTGAATAATGCTGAACATTAGGAATTATTAGAGACATGCAAATCCAAATTACAAAAGCCTATCAGCTCACACCAGTCAGAATGGCAATCAGCAAAACTTCTGCAAACAATAAATGCTGAAGGGGTTGTGGAGAAATGCATTCCCTCGGCTCTAAGTGGGACATGGTAAGAGCCAGTAATGAAAACACAAAAGAGGTGCCTTGAAAAGGTAAATATTGAGCTACCATTCAATCAAGCATACCCACTGCTGGGCCTATTGCCTGAGAGGATGAGAATCAAACAGACACAGGCTGGCAATCCTGCACTCCAGCAATATTTACCATAGCCAACATTTGGAAGCAACGAAAGTGACCGTCAACAGAGGAATGCAGGAAGAAGTAGTGGTCCATGTACACAATGGAATATTACTCCAATAAAAACAAATATAAATTCAATTTTAAAAACCAAACATAAGCAAGGAGACATCAGCTTTTGGGGGTTTATGCGGGCACATTCCACTCTAATGTATAACCGAGGAACACCACGGGCAGGAAGGTCTGTTTCCCTTGTTCCCAGAGTGGGGCAAGTGGAAATACTGCCGCCCAATGGCCGTTACCTGCAACAGCAGCTTTAAAACCTGTGCTGAGGGTCACTTCATATGCACAAGTACTGGAGGGCTGTAAATGAAACCTGACCTCAAAATGTCTTCAGGGAGGTAATGGCCAAAATATTTTGAAATGTGGCACATACTCCAAGAAATCCATTTGAAGAGGTAAGCTGTACTCACAGTTTGAAGAAAAATAGGGCATGACTGAAAGCTGAATTTCAAGGGATTATGAGACGCATGCAAATCCAACCAAAAGGAGGTATCAACTCACACCACTCAAAATAAACATCATCAGAAACACTACAAAAAATAAATGTTGAAGGGGTTGTGGAGAAGTGCATACCCTCAACGTTAGGTGGGACGTAAGCTGGTAAGCGTCACTAATGAGAACAGAATGGAGGTGACTTTACAAGGTAAAAATCTGGCTACCATATGATCCAGCAGGCCCATCCTGGGCCTATAACCGAAGATACACAATTGGAAAGACACAGTCAGGCAAATGTGCATTGCAGCAGTATAACAATAGCCAAGACATGGAAGCAACCAAAAAGTCCATCAACAGATGAGTGGACAAAGAAGAAGTGGAACAGGTACAGATAGAATATTAGCCAAGGAGACAAATGACACAATGCCATTTTCAGCACCGTAGATGAGTCTGGAAGTAATCACGCAACTTGCAGTAAGTCAGAAAGTGAAAGACACATATCCTATATCACTTATAGGTGTTACCTAAAAATTGATACCAGTGAAGATATTTGCACAGAGACAGGCAGTGAGACATTCATTAAACAAACTTAGGGTTCACCAATGGAAAGATGTGAGGATTGGATACATTAGGATGTCAGGGTAAACAGAGATATACAAACAGGTGAAGTATATAATCACCGAAAACCTACGGAATACCAAGGGAAGACTACTCAACATTGAGTCATAACCTACATGGGAAAAGGATCCAAATGACAATGGATATATGTGTGTGTGTGTGTGTGTGTGTGTGTGTGTGTGTAAAACAACCACATCTTGCACACCTAGAACAATCAAAACATCGTAATCAAACTTGCTGTGATAAAAAATGAAAATTACATTTACAAAACGAACAAGAAGTAGTGAGATATAAACTTAAGGGGCTTATTCCTGGCACATTCCATTCTAATTTGCAACCTAGAACACGACTTCCATTGAGGCTCTGTGGGCCTAGTAACCACAGTTGGTAAAGGAGAACTGCTGCCGCCTTGTGGCTGTTTCACACAACAGCAGCTCAAAACGCAGTGCTGACGGTTGCTTGATAGTCAACATAATTGCACGCCTGTAAATGACACCTGCCCTCTAATCAAATCCTTGGGTCGTAAATCGAGCAAAAATCACAAAAGACGTGCATATTTCAAAACGACATATTCAAGAGGCATATTTTATGCACATTTTTATTATTTTTCTTTTTTCTGGTGTTAAAAAATAGGGCATGGAAAAACGCTCAACATCAGGAATTAATAAAGCCATGCAAATCCAGTCTACAAAAACGTTCACCTCACAGCCGTCAGAATGATCATCAGCAAAAACGTCTACAAAGGGTAAATGCTGAAGGGGTTTTAGACAACTGTGTACCCTCTAGCTGCTGGTGGGATGTAAGCTGGTAACAGCCAGTACTGAGACCAGAATGGACGTGTGTTTAAAGGTGAAAATTGTGCTACCATGTGATCTGGTAGGCCCAGTGATGGGCCTAACACCTGAGTAGACCAGAATCAAAAAGACACAGGCTGGAAATCCTGCACTGCAGCAACATGTACCATAGCCAAGACCTGGAAGAAACCAAAATGTCCATCAACAGAAAAATGCACCAAGAAGAAGTCGTCCATGTACACAATGGAATATTAGCCATGGAAAAGCATGGAACAGTGCCGTGGGCACCACCATAGAAGGATCTAGAGATAATCACCCAGCTTGAACTAAGAAAGAAACCGAAAGACAGGTATCCTATTACATCACTTATAGGTGCTATGTAAAACTTGATACCCATGAAATAATTTCCAAGAGAAGGACACTCATAGATTCAGAAAACCAAATTATGTTGAACCAAAGGGAAAGGTGTAAGGAATGTACGAATTAGGATATGGGGGTTAACAGACATGTACTAATACATGTGAAATATATAATCATAAAATACCTATGCAATGCCAAGAGAGGGCTACTCAACACTCTGGAATAAACTACACGGGAAAGGATCCAACGATGAAGAGATCGAAACATAGACATAATGAACCACATTCTGTACACCTAGAACACACACAACATTTTTCTCAAATTTGCTCTGAATAAAAATTAAATATAAAAAACAAACAAGAAGTAACAAGATATAAGCTCTTGGGGGTTTGCCCTGGCACATTCCACTCTAATTTGCAGCCTACCAACACGATTTCCAGGAAAGCTCTGTTGCCCCAAAACCCACAGTTGGAAATGTAG
This sequence comes from Leucopleurus acutus, assembly GCF_964270905.1. Classification (NCBI taxonomy): domain Eukaryota; kingdom Metazoa; phylum Chordata; class Mammalia; order Artiodactyla; family Delphinidae; genus Leucopleurus; species Leucopleurus acutus. Next base: position 20,898 of record NW_028139021.1, read on the forward strand.
AAATGCTGCCGCCTCGTGGCCGTTTCACGCAAGAGCGGCTGCAAAACCACAGTTAAGGGTCACAACATTCACAAGGACTCAGGGCTGTAAAGGACACCTGCCCTCAAAAATTGTGCTGAGGTATGGAATGGCCAAAAAAATTCAAAACTGGCAAATTTTTTGTGGAGATACTATGAAGAGGTAAGTTTTACTCACGATTTTTCCAAAAAAAAGCAAAATGGATAAAAGCTCAACATCAGGTATTATTAGACTCATGCAAATTTAGCCTACAAAAAGGTTTCAACTCACGCAACTCAACTACCATCAGCAAAAAGTCTACAAACAATAAATGCTGAAGGTGTTTTAGAGAATTGTGTACCCTCTAGCTGCTGGTGAGATGTAAAGTGGTAAGAGCCAATAATGAGAACAGAAAGGAGCTGCGTTTAAAAGTAAAAATGGAGCCAGCATTCCATTCAGCAGGCCCAGCGCTGAGCCTCTCACCTGAGAAGACCAGAGTCGAGAAGGCACAGGCTGCAACATCTGCACTGCAGGAGTTTTCACAATAGCCAAGACACGGAAGCAACCAAAATGTCCATCAACAGATGAATGGATACAGAACAAGTGGTCCATGAACAAAATGGAATATTAGCCATGGAAAACAGTGAAACACTGCTCTTTGAGGCACCACAGATGAGCCTAGAGATAATCACAGAACATAAGGTAAGTCGGAAAGCAAAAGACATATCCTAGGATATCACTTATAGGCGTTATCTAACAACTGACACAAATGAACGTATTTTCACAGAGAAAGACACTCACAGACAAAGAAAACAAATTATTCTTATGTTAAAGGAAAGGTGGGGGCAATGGAAAATTAAGATTAGGGTTACCATACGTGTACAAACACCTACTAAATAGATATATCAAAAAGACCGATCATATAGCAAGGGAGGTCTACGGAACACTCGGCAATAATTTACATGGGAAGAGAATCTGTACATGAATATATATATATATGTATATATATATATGTGTGTGTGTGTGTGTGTATATATATATATATATATATACATATATATATATAGTGTTCAAATGAACCAGATTTTGTACACATAAGACAAACAATATTCTAATCATTACCCTGATTTAAAAAATTAAAACAACAAACAAGAAATAATGGGACATAAACTTACCGGGGCTTTTCCTGGCACATTCCATTCTCATTTACAACCTGGGAACTCGACTTCCAGAAAGGCTGTGCTGCCCTAGTAACCCGAATTGGGAATGCAGAAATGCTGCCACCTTGTGGCTGTTTCCCACAACAGCAGCTTTCAACCCAGTGCTAATGGTCACTAAATATTCACACTCATTGCAGGCCTGTAAATGACACCTGCTGAAAAAAAAGAATCCTGGGTTCGAAAATTGACAAAAAAATTCAAAAGAGGGCAGCCTTCCCAGAAGACAATTTCAAGAGGTTTATTGTACTCACAGTTTTATCTGTTTTTGTTTAACAGAAATAAAAAAAGGCGTTGAATAATGCTGAACATTAGGAATTATTAGAGACATGCAAATCCAAATTACAAAAGCCTATCAGCTCACACCAGTCAGAATGGCAATCAGCAAAACTTCTGCAAACAATAAATGCTGAAGGGGTTGTGGAGAAATGCATTCCCTCGGCTCTAAGTGGGACATGGTAAGAGCCAGTAATGAAAACACAAAAGAGGTGCCTTGAAAAGGTAAATATTGAGCTACCATTCAATCAAGCATACCCACTGCTGGGCCTATTGCCTGAGAGGATGAGAATCAAACAGACACAGGCTGGCAATCCTGCACTCCAGCAATATTTACCATAGCCAACATTTGGAAGCAACGAAAGTGACCGTCAACAGAGGAATGCAGGAAGAAGTAGTGGTCCATGTACACAATGGAATATTACTCCAATAAAAACAAATATAAATTCAATTTTAAAAACCAAACATAAGCAAGGAGACATCAGCTTTTGGGGGTTTATGCGGGCACATTCCACTCTAATGTATAACCGAGGAACACCACGGGCAGGAAGGTCTGTTTCCCTTGTTCCCAGAGTGGGGCAAGTGGAAATACTGCCGCCCAATGGCCGTTACCTGCAACAGCAGCTTTAAAACCTGTGCTGAGGGTCACTTCATATGCACAAGTACTGGAGGGCTGTAAATGAAACCTGACCTCAAAATGTCTTCAGGGAGGTAATGGCCAAAATATTTTGAAATGTGGCACATACTCCAAGAAATCCATTTGAAGAGGTAAGCTGTACTCACAGTTTGAAGAAAAATAGGGCATGACTGAAAGCTGAATTTCAAGGGATTATGAGACGCATGCAAATCCAACCAAAAGGAGGTATCAACTCACACCACTCAAAATAAACATCATCAGAAACACTACAAAAAATAAATGTTGAAGGGGTTGTGGAGAAGTGCATACCCTCAACGTTAGGTGGGACGTAAGCTGGTAAGCGTCACTAATGAGAACAGAATGGAGGTGACTTTACAAGGTAAAAATCTGGCTACCATATGATCCAGCAGGCCCATCCTGGGCCTATAACCGAAGATACACAATTGGAAAGACACAGTCAGGCAAATGTGCATTGCAGCAGTATAACAATAGCCAAGACATGGAAGCAACCAAAAAGTCCATCAACAGATGAGTGGACAAAGAAGAAGTGGAACAGGTACAGATAGAATATTAGCCAAGGAGACAAATGACACAATGCCATTTTCAGCACCGCAGATGAGTCTGGAAGTAATCACGCAACTTGCAGTAAGTCAGAAAGTGAAAGACACATATCCTATATCACTTATAGGTGTTACCTAAAAATTGATACCAGTGAAGATATTTGCACAGAGACAGGCAGTGAGACATTCATTAAACAAACTTAGGGTTCACCAATGGAAAGATGTGAGGATTGGATACATTAGGATGTCAGGGTAAACAGAGATATACAAACAGGTGAAGTATATAATCACCGAAAACCTACGGAATACCAAGGGAAGACTACTCAACATTGAGTCATAACCTACATGGGAAAAGGATCCAAATGACAATGGATATATGTGTGTGTGTGTGTGTGTGTGTGTGTGTAAAACAACCACATCTTGCACACCTAGAACAATCAAAACATCGTAATCAAACTTGCTGTGATAAAAAATGAAAATTACATTTACAAAACGAACAAGAAGTAGTGAGATATAAACTTAAGGGGCTTCTTCCTGGCACATTCCATTCTAATTTGCAACCTAGAACACGACTTCCATTGAGGCTCTGTGGGCCTAGTAACCACAGTTGGTAAAGGAGAACTGCTGCCGCCTTGTGGCCGTTTCACACAACAGCAGCTCAAAACGCAGTGCTGACGGTTGCTTGATAGTCAACATAATTGCACGCCTGTAAATGACACCTGCCCTCTAATCAAATCTTTGGGTCGTAAGTCGAGCAAAAATCACAAAAGACGTGCATATTTCAAAACGACATATTCAAGAGGCATATTTTATGCACATTTTTATTATTTTTCTTTTTTTCTGGTGTTAAAAAATAGGGCATGGAAAAACGCTCAACATCAGGAATTAATAAAGCCATGCAAATCCAGTCTACAAAAACGTTCACCTCACAGCCGTCAGAATGATCATCAGCAAAAACGTCTACAAAGGGTAAATGCTGAAGGGGTTTTAGACAACTGTGTACCCTCTAGCTGCTGGTGGGATGTAAGCTGGTAACAGCCAGTACTGAGACCAGAATGGACGTGTGTTTAAAGGTGAAAATTGTGCTACCATGTGATCTGGTAGGCCCAGTGATGGGCCTAACACCTGAGTAGACCAGAATCAAAAAGACACAGGCTGGAAATCCTGCACTGCAGCAACATGTACCATAGCCAAGACCTGGAAGAAACCAAAATGTCCATCAACAGAAAAATGCACCAAGAAGAAGTCGTCCATGTACACAATGGAATATTAGCCATGGAAAAGCATGGAACAGTGCCGTGGGCACCACCATAGAAGGATCTAGAGATAATCACCCAGCTTGAACTAAGAAAGAAACCGAAAGACAGGTATCCTATTACATCACTTATAGGTGCTATGTAAAACTTGATACCCATGAAATAATTTCCAAGAGAAGGACACTCATAGATTCAGAAAACCAAATTATGTTGAACCAAAGGGAAAGGTGTAAGGAATGTACGAATTAGGATATGGGGGTTAACAGACATGTACTAATACATGTGAAATATATAATCATAAAATACCTATGCAATGCCAAGAGAGGTCTACTCAACACTCTGGAATAAACTACACGGGAAAGGATCCAACGATGAAGAGATCGAAACATAGACATAATGAACCACATTCTGTACACCTAGAACACACACAACATTTTTCTCAAATTTGCTCTGAATAAAAATTAAATATAAAAAACAAACAAGAAGTAACAAGATATAAGCTCTTGGGGGTTTGCCCTGGCACATTCCACTCTAATTTGCAGCCTACCAACACGATTTCCAGGAAAGCTCTGTTGCCCCAAAACCCACAGTTGGAAATGTAGAAATGCTGCCGCCTCGTGGCCGTTTCACGCAAGAGCGGCTGCAAAACCACAGTTAAGGGTCACTTAACATTCACAAGGACTCAGGGCTGTAAAGGACACCTGCCCTCAAAAATTGTGCTGAGGTATGGAATGGCCAAAAAAATTCAAAACTGGCAAATTTTTTGTGGAGATACTATGAAGAGGTAAGTTTTACTCACGATTTTTCCAAAAAAAAGCAAAATGGATAAAAGCTCAACATCAGGTATTATCAGACTCATGCAAATTTAGCCTACAAAAAGGTTTCAACTCACGCAACTCAACTACCATCAGCAAAAAGTCTACAAACAATAAATGCTGAAGGTGTTTTAGAGAATTGTGTACCCTCTAGCTGCTGGTGAGATGTAAAGTGGTAAGAGCCAATAATGAGAACAGAAAGGAGCTGCGTTTAAAAGTAAAAATGGAGCCAGCATTCCATTCAGCAGGCCCAGCGCTGAGCCTCTCACCTGAGAAGACCAGAGTCGAGAAGGCACAGGCTGCAACATCTGCACTGCAGGAGTTTTCACAATAGCCAAGACACGGAAGCAACCAAAATGTCCATCAACAGATGAATGGATACAGAACAAGTGGTCCATGAACAAAATGGAATATTAGCCATGGAAAACAGTGAAACACTGCTCTTTGAGGCACCACAGATGAGCCTAGAGATAATCACAGAACATAAGGTAAGTCGGAAAGCAAAAGACATATCCTAGGATATCACTTATAGGCGTTATCTAACAACTGACACAAATGAACGTATTTTCACAGAGAAAGACACTCACAGACAAAGAAAACAAATTATTCTTATGTTAAAGGAAAGGTGGGGGCAATGGAAAATTAAGATTAGGGTTACCATACGTGTACAAACACCTACTAAATAGATATATCAAAAAGACCGATCATATAGCAAGGGAGGTCTACGGAACACTCGGCAATAATTTACATGGGAAGAGAATCTGTACATGAATATATATATATATGTATATATATATATGTGTGTGTGTGTGTGTGTATATATATATATATATATATATACATATATATATATATAGTGTTCAAATGAACCAGATTTTGTACACATAAGACAAACAATATTCTAATCATTACCCTGATTTAAAAAATTAAAACAACGAACAAGAAATAATGGGACATAAACTTACCGGGGCTTTTCCTGGCACATTCCATTCTCATTTACAACCTGGGAACTCGACTTCCAGAAAGGCTGTGCTGCCCTAGTAACCAGAATTGGGAATGCAGAAATGCTGCCACCTTGTGGCTGTTTCCCACAACAGCAGCTTTCAACCCAGTGCTAATGGTCACTAAATATTCACACTCATTGCAGGCCTGTAAATGACACCTGCTGAAAAAAAAGAATCCTGGGTTCGAAAATTGACAAAAAAATTCAAAAGAGGGCAGCCTTCCCAGAAGACAATTTCAAGAGGTTTATTGTACTCACAGTTTTATCTGTTTTTGTTTAACAGAAATAAAAAAAGGCGTTGAATAATGCTGAACATTAGGAATTATTAGAGACATGCAAATCCAAATTACAAAAGCCTATCAGCTCACACCAGTCAGAATGGCAATCAGCAAAACTTCTGCAAACAATAAATGCTGAAGGGGTTGTGGAGAAATGCATTCCCTCGGCTCTAAGTGGGACATGGTAAGAGCCAGTAATGAAAACACAAAAGAGGTGCCTTGAAAAGGTAAATATTGAGCTACCATTCAATCAAGCATACCCACTGCTGGGCCTATTGCCTGAGAGGATGAGAATCAAACAGACACAGGCTGGCAATCCTGCACTCCAGCAATATTTACCATAGCCAACATTTGGAAGCAACGAAAGTGACCGTCAACAGAGGAATGCAGGAAGAAGTAGTGGTCCATGTACACAATGGAATATTACTCCAATAAAAACAAATATAAATTCAATTTTAAAAACCAAACATAAGCAAGGAGACATCAGCTTTTGGGGGTTTATGCGGGCACATTCCACTCTAATGTATAACCGAGGAACACCACGGGCAGGAAGGTCTGTTTCCCTTGTTCCCAGAGTGGGGCAAGTGGAAATACTGCCGCCCAATGGCCGTTACCTGCAACAGCAGCTTTAAAACCTGTGCTGAGGGTCACTTCATATGCACAAGTACTGGAGGGCTGTAAATGAAACCTGACCTCAAAATGTCTTCAGGGAGGTAATGGCCAAAATATTTTGAAATGTGGCACATACTCCAAGAAATCCATTTGAAGAGGTAAGCTGTACTCACAGTTTGAAGAAAAATAGGGCATGACTGAAAGCTGAATTTCAAGGGATTATGAGACGCATGCAAATCCAACCAAAAGGAGGTATCAACTCACACCACTCAAAATAAACATCATCAGAAACACTACAAAAAATAAATGTTGAAGGGGTTGTGGAGAAGTGCATACCCTCAACGTTAGGTGGGACGTAAGCTGGTAAGCGTCACTAATGAGAACAGAATGGAGGTGACTTTACAAGGTAAAAATCTGGCTACCATATGATCCAGCAGGCCCATCCTGGGCCTATAACCGAAGATACACAATTGGAAAGACACAGTCAGGCAAATGTGCATTGCAGCAGTATAACAATAGCCAAGACATGGAAGCAACCAAAAAGTCCATCAACAGATGAGTGGACAAAGAAGAAGTGGAACAGGTACAGATAGAATATTAGCCAAGGAGACAAATGACACAATGCCATTTTCAGCACCGTAGATGAGTCTGGAAGTAATCACGCAACTTGCAGTAAGTCAGAAAGTGAAAGACACATATCCTATATCACTTATAGGTGTTACCTAAAAATTGATACCAGTGAAGATATTTGCACAGAGACAGGCAGTGAGACATTCATTAAACAAACTTAGGGTTCACCAATGGAAAGATGTGAGGATTGGATACATTAGGATGTCAGGGTAAACAGAGATATACAAACAGGTGAAGTATATAATCACCGAAAACCTACGGAATACCAAGGGAAGACTACTCAACATTGAGTCATAACCTACATGGGAAAAGGATCCAAATGACAATGGATATATGTGTGTGTGTGTGTGTGTGTGTGTGTGTGTGTGTGTAAAACAACCACATCTTGCACACCTAGAACAATCAAAACATCGTAATCAAACTTGCTGTGATAAAAAATGAAAATTACATTTACAAAACGAACAAGAAGTAGTGAGATATAAACTTAAGGGGCTTCTTCCTGGCACATTCCATTCTAATTTGCAACCTAGAACACGACTTCCATTGAGGCTCTGTGGGCCTAGTAACCACAGTTGGTAAAGGAGAACTGCTGCCGCCTTGTGGCCGTTTCACACAACAGCAGCTCAAAACGCAGTGCTGACGGTTGCTTGATAGTCAACATAATTGCACGCCTGTAAATGACACCTGCCCTCTAATCAAATCCTTGGGTCGTAAGTCGAGCAAAAATCACAAAAGACGTGCATATTTCAAAACGACATATTCAAGAGGCATATTTTATGCACATTTTTATTATTTTTCTTTTTTTCTGGTGTTAAAAAATAGGGCATGGAAAAACGCTCAACATCAGGAATTAATAAAGCCATGCAAATCCAGTCTACAAAAACGTTCACCTCACAGCCGTCAGAATGATCATCAGCAAAAACGTCTACAAAGGGTAAATGCTGAAGGGGTTTTAGACAACTGTGTACCCTCTAGCTGCTGGTGGGATGTAAGCTGGTAACAGCCAGTACTGAGACCAGAATGGACGTGTGTTTAAAGGTGAAAATTGTGCTACCATGTGATCTGGTAGGCCCAGTGATGGGCCTAACACCTGAGTAGACCAGAATCAAAAAGACACAGGCTGGAAATCCTGCACTGCAGCAACATGTACCATAGCCAAGACCTGGAAGAAACCAAAATGTCCATCAACAGAAAAATGCACCAAGAAGAAGTCGTCCATGTACACAATGGAATATTAGCCATGGAAAAGCATGGAACAGTGCCGTGGGCACCACCATAGAAGGATCTAGAGATAATCACCCAGCTTGAACTAAGAAAGAAACCGAAAGACAGGTATCCTATTACATCACTTATAGGTGCTGTGTAAAACTTGATACCCATGAAATAATTTCCAAGAGAAGGACACTCATAGATTCAGAAAACCAAATTATGTTGAACCAAAGGGAAAGGTGTAAGGAATGTACGAATTAGGATATGGGGGTTAACAGACATGTACTAATACATGTGAAATATATAATCATAAAATACCTATGCAATGCCAAGAGAGGTCTACTCAACACTCTGGAATAAACTACACGGGAAAGGATCCAACGATGAAGAGATCGAAACATAGACATAATGAACCACATTCTGTACACCTAGAACACACACAACATTTTTCTCAAATTTGCTCTGAATAAAAATTAAATATAAAAAACAAACAAGAAGTAACAAGATATAAGCTCTTGGGGGTTTGCCCTGGCACATTCCACTCTAATTTGCAGCCTACCAACACGATTTCCAGGAAAGCTCTGTTGCCCCAAAACCCACAGTTGGAAATGTAGAAATGCTGCCGCCTCGTGGCCGTTTCACGCAAGAGCGGCTGCAAAACCACAGTTAAGGGTCACTTAACATTCACAAGGACTCAGGGCTGTAAAGGACACCTGCCCTCAAAAATTGTGCTGAGGTATGGAATGGCCAAAAAAATTCAAAACTGGCAAATTTTTTGTGGAGATACTATGAAGAGGTAAGTTTTACTCACGATTTTTCCAAAAAAAAGCAAAATGGATAAAAGCTCAACATCAGGTATTATCAGACTCATGCAAATTTAGCCTACAAAAAGGTTTCAACTCACGCAACTCAACTACCATCAGCAAAAAGTCTACAAACAATAAATGCTGAAGGTGTTTTAGAGAATTGTGTACCCTCTAGCTGCTGGTGAGATGTAAAGTGGTAAGAGCCAATAATGAGAACAGAAAGGAGCTGCGTTTAAAAGTAAAAATGGAGCCAGCATTCCATTCAGCAGGCCCAGCGCTGAGCCTCTCACCTGAGAAGACCAGAGTCGAGAAGGCACAGGCTGCAACATCTGCACTGCAGGAGTTTTCACAATAGCCAAGACACGGAAGCAACCAAAATGTCCATCAACAGATGAATGGATACAGAACAAGTGGTCCATGAACAAAATGGAATATTAGCCATGGAAAACAGTGAAACACTGCTCTTTGAGGCACCACAGATGAGCCTAGAGATAATCACAGAACATAAGGTAAGTCGGAAAGCAAAAGACATATCCTAGGATATCACTTATAGGCGTTATCTAACAACTGACACAAATGAACGTATTTTCACAGAGAAAGACACTCACAGACAAAGAAAACAAATTATTCTTATGTTAAAGGAAAGGTGGGGGCAATGGAAAATTAAGATTAGGGTTACCATACGTGTACAAACACCTACTAAATAGATATATCAAAAAGACCGATCATATAGCAAGGGAGGTCTATGGAACACTCGGCAATAATTTACATGGGAAGAGAATCTGTACATGAATATATATATATATATATATGTATATATATATATGTGTGTGTGTGTGTGTGTATATATATATATATATATATATATAGTGTTCAAATGAACCAGATTTTGTATACATAAGACAAACAATATTCTAATCATTACCCTGATTTAAAAAATTAAAACAACGAACAAGAAATAATGGGACATAAACTTACCGGGGCTTTTCCTGGCACATTCCATTCTCATTTACAACCTGGGAACTCGACTTCCAGAAAGGCTGTGCTGCCCTAGTAACCAGAATTGGGAATGCAGAAATGCTGCCACCTTGTGGCTGTTTCCCACAACAGCAGCTTTCAACCCAGTGCTAATGGTCACTAAATATTCACACTCATTGCAGGCCTGTAAATGACACCTGCTGAAAAAAAAGAATCCTGGGTTCGAAAATTGACAAAAAAATTCAAAAGAGGGCAGCCTTCCCAGAAGACAATTTCAAGAGGTTTATTGTACTCACAGTTTTATCTGTTTTTGTTTAACAGAAATAAAAAAAGGCGTTGAATAATGCTGAACATTAGGAATTATTAGAGACATGCAAATCCAAATTACAAAAGCCTATCAGCTCACACCAGTCAGAATGGCAATCAGCAAAACTTCTGCAAACAATAAATGCTGAAGGGGTTGTGGAGAAATGCATTCCCTCGGCTCTAAGTGGGACATGGTAAGAGCCAGTAATGAAAACACAAAAGAGGTGCCTTGAAAAGGTAAATATTGAGCTACCATTCAATCAAGCATACCCACTGCTGGGCCTATTGCCTGAGAGGATGAGAATCAAACAGACACAGGCTGGCAATCCTGCACTCCAGCAATATTTACCATAGCCAACATTTGGAAGCAACGAAAGTGACCGTCAACAGAGGAATGCAGGAAGAAGTAGTGGTCCATGTACACAATGGAATATTACTCCAATAAAAACAAATATAAATTCAATTTTAAAAACCAAACATAAGCAAGGAGACATCAGCTTTTGGGGGTTTATGCGGGCACATTCCACTCTAATGTATAACCGAGGAACACCACGGGCAGGAAGGTCTGTTTCCCTTGTTCCCAGAGTGGGGCAAGTGGAAATACTGCCGCCCAATGGCCGTTACCTGCAACAGCAGCTTTAAAACCTGTGCTGAGGGTCACTTCATATGCACAAGTACTGGAGGGCTGTAAATGAAACCTGACCTCAAAATGTCTTCAGGGAGGTAATGGCCAAAATATTTTGAAATGTGGCACATACTCCAAGAAATCCATTTGAAGAGGTAAGCTGTACTCACAGTTTGAAGAAAAATAGGGCATGACTGAAAGCTGAATTTCAAGGGATTATGAGACGCATGCAAATCCAACCAAAAGGAGGTATCAACTCACACCACTCAAAATAAACATCATCAGAAACACTACAAAAAATAAATGTTGAAGGGGTTGTGGAGAAGTGCATACCCTCAACGTTAGGTGGGACGTAAGCTGGTAAGCGTCACTAATGAGAACAGAATGGAGGTGACTTTACAAGGTAAAAATCTGGCTACCATATGATCCAGCAGGCCCATCCTGGGCCTATAACCGAAGATACACAATTGGAAAGACACAGTCAGGCAAATGTGCATTGCAGCAGTATAACAATAGCCAAGACATGGAAGCAACCAAAAAGTCCATCAACAGATGAGTGGACAAAGAAGAAGTGGAACAGGTACAGATAGAATATTAGCCAAGGAGACAAATGACACAATGCCATTTTCAGCACCGTAGATGAGTCTGGAAGTAATCACGCAACTTGCAGTAAGTCAGAAAGTGAAAGACACATATCCTATATCACTTATAGGTGTTACCTAAAAATTGATACCAGTGAAGATATTTGCACAGAGACAGGCAGTGAGACATTCATTAAACAAACTTAGGGTTCACCAATGGAAAGATGTGAGGATTGGATACATTAGGATGTCAGGGTAAACAGAGATATACAAACAGGTGAAGTATATAATCACCGAAAACCTACGGAATACCAAGGGAAGACTACTCAACATTGAGTCATAACCTACATGGGAAAAGGATCCAAATGACAATGGATATATGTGTGTGTGTGTGTGTGTGTGTGTGTGTGTGTGTGTAAAACAACCACATCTTGCACACCTAGAACAATCAAAACATCGTAATCAAACTTGCTGTGATAAAAAATGAAAATTACATTTACAAAACGAACAAGAAGTAGTGAGATATAAACTTAAGGGGCTTCTTCCTGGCACATTCCATTCTAATTTGCAACCTAGAACACGACTTCCATTGAGGCTCTGTGGGCCTAGTAACCACAGTTGGTAAAGGAGAACTGCTGCCGCCTTGTGGCCGTTTCACACAACAGCAGCTCAAAACGCAGTGCTGACGGTTGCTTGATAGTCAACATAATTGCACGCCTGTAAATGACACCTGCCCTCTAATCAAATCCTTGGGTCGTAAGTCGAGCAAAAATCACAAAAGACGTGCATATTTCAAAACGACATATTCAAGAGGCATATTTTATGCACATTTTTATTATTTTTCTTTTTTTCTGGTGTTAAAAAATAGGGCATGGAAAAACGCTCAACATCAGGAATTAATAAAGCCATGCAAATCCAGTCTACAAAAACGTTCACCTCACAGCCGTCAGAATGATCATCAGCAAAAACGTCTACAAAGGGTAAATGCTGAAGGGGTTTTAGACAACTGTGTACCCTCTAGCTGCTGGTGGGATGTAAGCTGGTAACAGCCAGTACTGAGACCAGAATGGACGTGTGTTTAAAGGTGAAAATTGTGCTACCATGTGATCTGGTAGGCCCAGTGATGGGCCTAACACCTGAGTAGACCAGAATCAAAAAGACACAGGCTGGAAATCCTGCACTGCAGCAACATGTACCATAGCCAAGACCTGGAAGAAACCAAAATGTCCATCAACAGAAAAATGCACCAAGAAGAAGTCGTCCATGTACACAATGGAATATTAGCCATGGAAAAGCATGGAACAGTGCCGTGGGCACCACCATAGAAGGATCTAGAGATAATCACCCAGCTTGAACTAAGAAAGAAACCGAAAGACAGGTATCCTATTACATCACTTATAGGTGCTGTGTAAAACTTGATACCCATGAAATAATTTCCAAGAGAAGGACACTCATAGATTCAGAAAACCAAATTATGTTGAACCAAAGGGAAAGGTGTAAGGAATGTACGAATTAGGATATGGGGGTTAACAGACATGTACTAATACATGTGAAATATATAATCATAAAATACCTATGCAATGCCAAGAGAGGTCTACTCAACACTCTGGAATAAACTACACGGGAAAGGATCCAACGATGAAGAGATCGAAACATAGACATAATGAACCACATTCTGTACACCTAGAACACACACAACATTTTTCTCAAATTTGCTCTGAATAAAAATTAAATATAAAAAACAAACAAGAAGTAACAAGATATAAGCTCTTGGGGGTTTGCCCTGGCACATTCCACTCTAATTTGCAGCCTACCAACACGATTTCCAGGAAAGCTCTGTTGCCCCAAAACCCACAGTTGGAAATGTAGAAATGCTGCCGCCTCGTGGCCGTTTCACGCAAGAGCGGCTGCAAAACCACAGTTAAGGGTCACTTAACATTCACAAGGACTCAGGGCTGTAAAGGACACCTGCCCTCAAAAATTGTGCTGAGGTATGGAATGGCCAAAAAAATTCAAAACTGGCAAATTTTTTGTGGAGATACTATGAAGAGGTAAGTTTTACTCACGATTTTTCCAAAAAAAAGCAAAATGGATAAAAGCTCAACATCAGGTATTATCAGACTCATGCAAATTTAGCCTACAAAAAGGTTTCAACTCACGCAACTCAACTACCATCAGCAAAAAGTCTACAAACAATAAATGCTGAAGGTGTTTTAGAGAATTGTGTACCCTCTAGCTGCTGGTGAGATGTAAAGTGGTAAGAGCCAATAATGAGAACAGAAAGGAGCTGCGTTTAAAAGTAAAAATGGAGCCAGCATTCCATTCAGCAGGCCCAGCGCTGAGCCTCTCACCTGAGAAGACCAGAGTCGAGAAGGCACAGGCTGCAACATCTGCACTGCAGGAGTTTTCACAATAGCCAAGACACGGAAGCAACCAAAATGTCCATCAACAGATGAATGGATACAGAACAAGTGGTCCATGAACAAAATGGAATATTAGCCATGGAAAACAGTGAAACACTGCTCTTTGAGGCACCACAGATGAGCCTAGAGATAATCACAGAACATAAGGTAAGTCGGAAAGCAAAAGACATATCCTAGGATATCACTTATAGGCGTTATCTAACAACTGACACAAATGAACGTATTTTCACAGAGAAAGACACTCACAGACAAAGAAAACAAATTATTCTTATGTTAAAGGAAAGGTGGGGGCAATGGAAAATTAAGATTAGGGTTACCATACGTGTACAAACACCTACTAAATAGATATATCAAAAAGACCGATCATATAGCAAGGGAGGTCTACGGAACACTCGGCAATAATTTACATGGGAAGAGAATCTGTACATGAATATATATATATATGTATATATATATATGTGTGTGTGTGTGTGTGTGTATATATATATATATATATATACATATATATATATAGTGTTCAAATGAACCAGATTTTGTACACATAAGACAAACAATATTCTAATCATTACCCTGATTTAAAAAATTAAAACAACGAACAAGAAATAATGGGACATAAACTTACCGGGGCTTTTCCTGGCACATTCCATTCTCATTTACAACCTGGGAACTCGACTTCCAGAAAGGCTGTGCTGCCCTAGTAACCAGAATTGGGAATGCAGAAATGCTGCCACCTTGTGGCTGTTTCCCACAACAGCAGCTTTCAACCCAGTGCTAATGGTCACTAAATATTCACACTCATTGCAGGCCTGTAAATGACACCTGCTGAAAAAAAAGAATCCTGGGTTCGAAAATTGACAAAAAAATTCAAAAGAGGGCAGCCTTCCCAGAAGACAATTTCAAGAGGTTTATTGTACTCACAGTTTTATCTGTTTTTGTTTAACAGAAATAAAAAAAGGCGTTGAATAATGCTGAACATTAGGAATTATTAGAGACATGCAAATCCAAATTACAAAAGCCTATCAGCTCACACCAGTCAGAATGGCAATCAGCAAAACTTCTGCAAACAATAAATGCTGAAGGGGTTGTGGAGAAATGCATTCCCTCGGCTCTAAGTGGGACATGGTAAGAGCCAGTAATGAAAACACAAAAGAGGTGCCTTGAAAAGGTAAATATTGAGCTACCATTCAATCAAGCATACCCACTGCTGGGCCTATTGCCTGAGAGGATGAGAATCAAACAGACACAGGCTGGCAATCCTGCACTCCAGCAATATTTACCATAGCCAACATTTGGAAGCAACGAAAGTGACCGTCAACAGAGGAATGCAGGAAGAAGTAGTGGTCCATGTACACAATGGAATATTACTCCAATAAAAACAAATATAAATTCAATTTTAAAAACCAAACATAAGCAAGGAGACATCAGCTTTTGGGGGTTTATGCGGGCACATTCCACTCTAATGTATAACCGAGGAACACCACGGGCAGGAAGGTCTGTTTCCCTTGTTCCCAGAGTGGGGCAAGTGGAAATACTGCCGCCCAATGGCCGTTACCTGCAACAGCAGCTTTAAAACCTGTGCTGAGGGTCACTTCATATGCACAAGTACTGGAGGGCTGTAAATGAAACCTGACCTCAAAATGTCTTCAGGGAGGTAATGGCCAAAATATTTTGAAATGTGGCACATACTCCAAGAAATCCATTTGAAGAGGTAAGCTGTACTCACAGTTTGAAGAAAAATAGGGCATGACTGAAAGCTGAATTTCAAGGGATTATGAGACGCATGCAAATCCAACCAAAAGGAGGTATCAACTCACACCACTCAAAATAAACATCATCAGAAACACTACAAAAAATAAATGTTGAAGGGGTTGTGGAGAAGTGCATACCCTCAACGTTAGGTGGGACGTAAGCTGGTAAGCGTCACTAATGAGAACAGAATGGAGGTGACTTTACAAGGTAAAAATCTGGCTACCATATGATCCAGCAGGCCCATCCTGGGCCTATAACCGAAGATACACAATTGGAAAGACACAGTCAGGCAAATGTGCATTGCAGCAGTATAACAATAGCCAAGACATGGAAGCAACCAAAAAGTCCATCAACAGATGAGTGGACAAAGAAGAAGTGGAACAGGTACAGATAGAATATTAGCCAAGGAGACAAATGACACAATGCCATTTTCAGCACCGTAGATGAGTCTGGAAGTAATCACGCAACTTGCAGTAAGTCAGAAAGTGAAAGACACATATCCTATATCACTTATAGGTGTTACCTAAAAATTGATACCAGTGAAGATATTTGCACAGAGACAGGCAGTGAGACATTCATTAAACAAACTTAGGGTTCACCAATGGAAAGATGTGAGGATTGGATACATTAGGATGTCAGGGTAAACAGAGATATACAAACAGGTGAAGTATATAATCACCGAAAACCTACGGAATACCAAGGGAAGACTACTCAACATTGAGTCATAACCTACATGGGAAAAGGATCCAAATGACAATGGATATATGTGTGTGTGTGTGTGTGTGTGTGTGTGTGTGTGTGTGTGTAAAACAACCACATCTTGCACACCTAGAACAATCAAAACATCATAATCAAACTTGCTGTGATAAAAAATGAAAATTACATTTACAAAACGAACAAGAAGTAGTGAGATATAAACTTAAGGGGCTTCTTCCTGGCACATTCCATTCTAATTTGCAACCTAGAACACGACTTCCATTGAGGCTCTGTGGGCCTAGTAACCACAGTTGGTAAAGGAGAACTGCTGCCGCCTTGTGGCCGTTTCACACAACAGCAGCTCAAAACGCAGTGCTGACGGTTGCTTGATAGTCAACATAATTGCACGCCTGTAAATGACACCTGCCCTCTAATCAAATCCTTGGGTCGTAAGTCGAGCAAAAATCACAAAAGACGTGCATATTTCAAAACGACATATTCAAGAGGCATATTTTATGCACATTTTTATTATTTTTCTTTTTTTCTGGTGTTAAAAAATAGGGCATGGAAAAACGCTCAACATCAGGAATTAATAAAGCCATGCAAATCCAGTCTACAAAAACGTTCACCTCACAGCCGTCAGAATGATCATCAGCAAAAACGTCTACAAAGGGTAAATGCTGAAGGGGTTTTAGACAACTGTGTACCCTCTAGCTGCTGGTGGGATGTAAGCTGGTAACAGCCAGTACTGAGACCAGAATGGACGTGTGTTTAAAGGTGAAAATTGTGCTACCATGTGATCTGGTAGGCCCAGTGATGGGCCTAACACCTGAGTAGACCAGAATCAAAAAGACACAGGCTGGAAATCCTGCACTGCAGCAACATGTACCATAGCCAAGACCTGGAAGAAACCAAAATGTCCATCAACAGAAAAATGCACCAAGAAGAAGTCGTCCATGTACACAATGGAATATTAGCCATGGAAAAGCATGGAACAGTGCCGTGGGCACCACCATAGAAGGATCTAGAGATAATCACCCAGCTTGAACTAAGAAAGAAACCGAAAGACAGGTATCCTATTACATCACTTATAGGTGCTGTGTAAAACTTGATACCCATGAAATAATTTCCAAGAGAAGGACACTCATAGATTCAGAAAACCAAATTATGTTGAACCAAAGGGAAAGGTGTAAGGAATGTACGAATTAGGATATGGGGGTTAACAGACATGTACTAATACATGTGAAATATATAATCATAAAATACCTATGCAATGCCAAGAGAGGTCTACTCAACACTCTGGAATAAACTACACGGGAAAGGATCCAACGATGAAGAGATCGAAACATAGACATAATGAACCACATTCTGTACACCTAGAACACACACAACATTTTTCTCAAATTTGCTCTGAATAAAAATTAAATATAAAAAACAAACAAGAAGTAACAAGATATAAGCTCTTGGGGGTTTGCCCTGGCACATTCCACTCTAATTTGCAGCCTACCAACACGATTTCCAGGAAAGCTCTGTTGCCCCAAAACCCACAGTTGGAAATGTAGAAATGCTGCCGCCTCGTGGCCGTTTCACGCAAGAGCGGCTGCAAAACCACAGTTAAGGGTCACTTAACATTCACAAGGACTCAGGGCTGTAAAGGACACCTGCCCTCAAAAATTGTGCTGAGGTATGGAATGGCCAAAAAAATTCAAAACTGGCAAATTTTTTGTGGAGATACTATGAAGAGGTAAGTTTTACTCACGATTTTTCCAAAAAAAAGCAAAATGGATAAAAGCTCAACATCAGGTATTATCAGACTCATGCAAATTTAGCCTACAAAAAGGTTTCAACTCACGCAACTCAACTACCATCAGCAAAAAGTCTACAAACAATAAATGCTGAAGGTGTTTTAGAGAATTGTGTACCCTCTAGCTGCTGGTGAGATGTAAAGTGGTAAGAGCCAATAATGAGAACAGAAAGGAGCTGCGTTTAAAAGTAAAAATGGAGCCAGCATTCCATTCAGCAGGCCCAGCGCTGAGCCTCTCACCTGAGAAGACCAGAGTCGAGAAGGCACAGGCTGCAACATCTGCACTGCAGGAGTTTTCACAATAGCCAAGACACGGAAGCAACCAAAATGTCCATCAACAGATGAATGGATACAGAACAAGTGGTCCATGAACAAAATGGAATATTAGCCATGGAAAACAGTGAAACACTGCTCTTTGAGGCACCACAGATGAGCCTAGAGATAATCACAGAACATAAGGTAAGTCGGAAAGCAAAAGACATATCCTAGGATATCACTTATAGGCGTTATCTAACAACTGACACAAATGAACGTATTTTCACAGAGAAAGACACTCACAGACAAAGAAAACAAATTATTCTTATGTTAAAGGAAAGGTGGGGGCAATGGAAAATTAAGATTAGGGTTACCATACGTGTACAAACACCTACTAAATAGATATATCAAAAAGACCGATCATATAGCAAGGGAGGTCTATGGAACACTCGGCAATAATTTACATGGGAAGAGAATCTGTACATGAATATATATATATATATATATATGTATATATATATATGTGTGTGTGTGTGTGTGTGTATATATATATATATATATACATATATATATATAGTGTTCAAATGAACCAGATTTTGTACACATAAGACAAACAATATTCTAATCATTACCCTGATTTAAAAAATTAAAACAACAAACAAGAAATAATGGGACATAAACTTACCGGGGCTTTTCCTGGCACATTCCATTCTCATTTACAACCTGGGAACTCGACTTCCAGAAAGGCTGTGCTGCCCTAGTAACCAGAATTGGGAATGCAGAAATGCTGCCACCTTGTGGCTGTTTCCCACAACAGCAGCTTTCAACCCAGTGCTAATGGTCACTAAATATTCACACTCATTGCAGGCCTGTAAATGACACCTGCTGAAAAAAAAGAATCCTGGGTTCGAAAATTGACAAAAAAATTCAAAAGAGGGCAGCCTTCCCAGAAGACAATTTCAAGAGGTTTATTGTACTCACAGTTTTATCTGTTTTTGTTTAACAGAAATAAAAAAAGGCGTTGAATAATGCTGAACATTAGGAATTATTAGAGACATGCAAATCCAAATTACAAAAGCCTATCAGCTCACACCAGTCAGAATGGCAATCAGCAAAACTTCTGCAAACAATAAATGCTGAAGGGGTTGTGGAGAAATGCATTCCCTCGGCTCTAAGTGGGACATGGTAAGAGCCAGTAATGAAAACACAAAAGAGGTGCCTTGAAAAGGTAAATATTGAGCTACCATTCAATCAAGCATACCCACTGCTGGGCCTATTGCCTGAGAGGATGAGAATCAAACAGACACAGGCTGGCAATCCTGCACTCCAGCAATATTTACCATAGCCAACATTTGGAAGCAACGAAAGTGACCGTCAACAGAGGAATGCAGGAAGAAGTAGTGGTCCATGTACACAATGGAATATTACTCCAATAAAAACAAATATAAATTCAATTTTAAAAACCAAACATAAGCAAGGAGACATCAGCTTTTGGGGGTTTATGCGGGCACATTCCACTCTAATGTATAACCGAGGAACACCACGGGCAGGAAGGTCTGTTTCCCTTGTTCCCAGAGTGGGGCAAGTGGAAATACTGCCGCCCAATGGCCGTTACCTGCAACAGCAGCTTTAAAACCTGTGCTGAGGGTCACTTCATATGCACAAGTACTGGAGGGCTGTAAATGAAACCTGACCTCAAAATGTCTTCAGGGAGGTAATGGCCAAAATATTTTGAAATGTGGCACATACTCCAAGAAATCCATTTGAAGAGGTAAGCTGTACTCACAGTTTGAAGAAAAATAGGGCATGACTGAAAGCTGAATTTCAAGGGATTATGAGACGCATGCAAATCCAACCAAAAGGAGGTATCAACTCACACCACTCAAAATAAACATCATCAGAAACACTACAAAAAATAAATGTTGAAGGGGTTGTGGAGAAGTGCATACCCTCAACGTTAGGTGGGACGTAAGCTGGTAAGCGTCACTAATGAGAACAGAATGGAGGTGACTTTACAAGGTAAAAATCTGGCTACCATATGATCCAGCAGGCCCATCCTGGGCCTATAACCGAAGATACACAATTGGAAAGACACAGTCAGGCAAATGTGCATTGCAGCAGTATAACAATAGCCAAGACATGGAAGCAACCAAAAAGTCCATCAACAGATGAGTGGACAAAGAAGAAGTGGAACAGGTACAGATAGAATATTAGCCAAGGAGACAAATGACACAATGCCATTTTCAGCACCGTAGATGAGTCTGGAAGTAATCACGCAACTTGCAGTAAGTCAGAAAGTGAAAGACACATATCCTATATCACTTATAGGTGTTACCTAAAAATTGATACCAGTGAAGATATTTGCACAGAGACAGGCAGTGAGACATTCATTAAACAAACTTAGGGTTCACCAATGGAAAGATGTGAGGATTGGATACATTAGGATGTCAGGGTAAACAGAGATATACAAACAGGTGAAGTATATAATCACCGAAAACCTACGGAATACCAAGGGAAGACTACTCAACATTGAGTCATAACCTACATGGGAAAAGGATCCAAATGACAATGGATATATGTGTGTGTGTGTGTGTGTGTGTGTGTGTGTGTGTGTGTGTAAAACAACCACATCTTGCACACCTAGAACAATCAAAACATCATAATCAAACTTGCTGTGATAAAAAATGAAAATTACATTTACAAAACGAACAAGAAGTAGTGAGATATAAACTTAAGGGGCTTCTTCCTGGCACATTCCATTCTAATTTGCAACCTAGAACACGACTTCCATTGAGGCTCTGTGGGCCTAGTAACCACAGTTGGTAAAGGAGAACTGCTGCCGCCTTGTGGCCGTTTCACACAACAGCAGCTCAAAACGCAGTGCTGACGGTTGCTTGATAGTCAACATAATTGCACGCCTGTAAATGACACCTGCCCTCTAATCAAATCCTTGGGTCGTAAGTCGAGCAAAAATCACAAAAGACGTGCATATTTCAAAACGACATATTCAAGAGGCATATTTTATGCACATTTTTATTATTTTTCTTTTTTTCTGGTGTTAAAAAATAGGGCATGGAAAAACGCTCAACATCAGGAATTAATAAAGCCATGCAAATCCAGTCTACAAAAACGTTCACCTCACAGCCGTCAGAATGATCATCAGCAAAAACGTCTACAAAGGGTAAATGCTGAAGGGGTTTTAGACAACTGTGTACCCTCTAGCTGCTGGTGGGATGTAAGCTGGTAACAGCCAGTACTGAGACCAGAATGGACGTGTGTTTAAAGGTGAAAATTGTGCTACCATGTGATCTGGTAGGCCCAGTGATGGGCCTAACACCTGAGTAGACCAGAATCAAAAAGACACAGGCTGGAAATCCTGCACTGCAGCAACATGTACCATAGCCAAGACCTGGAAGAAACCAAAATGTCCATCAACAGAAAAATGCACCAAGAAGAAGTCGTCCATGTACACAATGGAATATTAGCCATGGAAAAGCATGGAACAGTGCCGTGGGCACCACCATAGAAGGATCTAGAGATAATCACCCAGCTTGAACTAAGAAAGAAACCGAAAGACAGGTATCCTATTACATCACTTATAGGTGCTGTGTAAAACTTGATACCCATGAAATAATTTCCAAGAGAAGGACACTCATAGATTCAGAAAACCAAATTATGTTGAACCAAAGGGAAAGGTGTAAGGAATGTACGAATTAGGATATGGGGGTTAACAGACATGTACTAATACATGTGAAATATATAATCATAAAATACCTATGCAATGCCAAGAGAGGTCTACTCAACACTCTGGAATAAACTACACGGGAAAGGATCCAACGATGAAGAGATCGAAACATAGACATAATGAACCACATTCTGTACACCTAGAACACACACAACATTTTTCTCAAATTTGCTCTGAATAAAAATTAAATATAAAAAACAAACAAGAAGTAACAAGATATAAGCTCTTGGGGGTTTGCCCTGGCACATTCCACTCTAATTTGCAGCCTACCAACACGATTTCCAGGAAAGCTCTGTTGCCCCAAAACCCACAGTTGGAAATGTAGAAATGCTGCCGCCTCGTGGCCGTTTCACGCAAGAGCGGCTGCAAAACCACAGTTAAGGGTCACTTAACATTCACAAGGACTCAGGGCTGTAAAGGACACCTGCCCTCAAAAATTGTGCTGAGGTATGGAATGGCCAAAAAAATTCAAAACTGGCAAATTTTTTGTGGAGATACTATGAAGAGGTAAGTTTTACTCACGATTTTTCCAAAAAAAAGCAAAATGGATAAAAGCTCAACATCAGGTATTATCAGACTCATGCAAATTTAGCCTACAAAAAGGTTTCAACTCACGCAACTCAACTACCATCAGCAAAAAGTCTACAAACAATAAATGCTGAAGGTGTTTTAGAGAATTGTGTACCCTCTAGCTGCTGGTGAGATGTAAAGTGGTAAGAGCCAATAATGAGAACAGAAAGGAGCTGCGTTTAAAAGTAAAAATGGAGCCAGCATTCCATTCAGCAGGCCCAGCGCTGAGCCTCTCACCTGAGAAGACCAGAGTCGAGAAGGCACAGGCTGC
This sequence comes from Leucopleurus acutus, assembly GCF_964270905.1. Lineage (NCBI taxonomy): Eukaryota > Metazoa > Chordata > Mammalia > Artiodactyla > Delphinidae > Leucopleurus > Leucopleurus acutus. The sequence continues at coordinate 44,197 of NW_028139021.1, forward strand.
AACATCTGCACTGCAGGAGTTTTCACAATAGCCAAGACACGGAAGCAACCAAAATGTCCATCAACAGATGAATGGATACAGAACAAGTGGTCCATGAACAAAATGGAATATTAGCCATGGAAAACAGTGAAACACTGCTCTTTGAGGCACCACAGATGAGCCTAGAGATAATCACAGAACATAAGGTAAGTCGGAAAGCAAAAGACATATCCTAGGATATCACTTATAGGCGTTATCTAACAACTGACACAAATGAACGTATTTTCACAGAGAAAGACACTCACAGACAAAGAAAACAAATTATTCTTATGTTAAAGGAAAGGTGGGGGCAATGGAAAATTAAGATTAGGGTTACCATACGTGTACAAACACCTACTAAATAGATATATCAAAAAGACCGATCATATAGCAAGGGAGGTCTATGGAACACTCGGCAATAATTTACATGGGAAGAGAATCTGTACATGAATATATATATATATATATATATGTATATATATATATGTGTGTGTGTGTGTGTGTGTATATATATATATATATATACATATATATATATAGTGTTCAAATGAACCAGATTTTGTACACATAAGACAAACAATATTCTAATCATTACCCTGATTTAAAAAATTAAAACAACAAACAAGAAATAATGGGACATAAACTTACCGGGGCTTTTCCTGGCACATTCCATTCTCATTTACAACCTGGGAACTCGACTTCCAGAAAGGCTGTGCTGCCCTAGTAACCAGAATTGGGAATGCAGAAATGCTGCCACCTTGTGGCTGTTTCCCACAACAGCAGCTTTCAACCCAGTGCTAATGGTCACTAAATATTCACACTCATTGCAGGCCTGTAAATGACACCTGCTGAAAAAAAAGAATCCTGGGTTCGAAAATTGACAAAAAAATTCAAAAGAGGGCAGCCTTCCCAGAAGACAATTTCAAGAGGTTTATTGTACTCACAGTTTTATCTGTTTTTGTTTAACAGAAATAAAAAAAGGCGTTGAATAATGCTGAACATTAGGAATTATTAGAGACATGCAAATCCAAATTACAAAAGCCTATCAGCTCACACCAGTCAGAATGGCAATCAGCAAAACTTCTGCAAACAATAAATGCTGAAGGGGTTGTGGAGAAATGCATTCCCTCGGCTCTAAGTGGGACATGGTAAGAGCCAGTAATGAAAACACAAAAGAGGTGCCTTGAAAAGGTAAATATTGAGCTACCATTCAATCAAGCATACCCACTGCTGGGCCTATTGCCTGAGAGGATGAGAATCAAACAGACACAGGCTGGCAATCCTGCACTCCAGCAATATTTACCATAGCCAACATTTGGAAGCAACGAAAGTGACCGTCAACAGAGGAATGCAGGAAGAAGTAGTGGTCCATGTACACAATGGAATATTACTCCAATAAAAACAAATATAAATTCAATTTTAAAAACCAAACATAAGCAAGGAGACATCAGCTTTTGGGGGTTTATGCGGGCACATTCCACTCTAATGTATAACCGAGGAACACCACGGGCAGGAAGGTCTGTTTCCCTTGTTCCCAGAGTGGGGCAAGTGGAAATACTGCCGCCCAATGGCCGTTACCTGCAACAGCAGCTTTAAAACCTGTGCTGAGGGTCACTTCATATGCACAAGTACTGGAGGGCTGTAAATGAAACCTGACCTCAAAATGTCTTCAGGGAGGTAATGGCCAAAATATTTTGAAATGTGGCACATACTCCAAGAAATCCATTTGAAGAGGTAAGCTGTACTCACAGTTTGAAGAAAAATAGGGCATGACTGAAAGCTGAATTTCAAGGGATTATGAGACGCATGCAAATCCAACCAAAAGGAGGTATCAACTCACACCACTCAAAATAAACATCATCAGAAACACTACAAAAAATAAATGTTGAAGGGGTTGTGGAGAAGTGCATACCCTCAACGTTAGGTGGGACGTAAGCTGGTAAGCGTCACTAATGAGAACAGAATGGAGGTGACTTTACAAGGTAAAAATCTGGCTACCATATGATCCAGCAGGCCCATCCTGGGCCTATAACCGAAGATACACAATTGGAAAGACACAGTCAGGCAAATGTGCATTGCAGCAGTATAACAATAGCCAAGACATGGAAGCAACCAAAAAGTCCATCAACAGATGAGTGGACAAAGAAGAAGTGGAACAGGTACAGATAGAATATTAGCCAAGGAGACAAATGACACAATGCCATTTTCAGCACCGTAGATGAGTCTGGAAGTAATCACGCAACTTGCAGTAAGTCAGAAAGTGAAAGACACATATCCTATATCACTTATAGGTGTTACCTAAAAATTGATACCAGTGAAGATATTTGCACAGAGACAGGCAGTGAGACATTCATTAAACAAACTTAGGGTTCACCAATGGAAAGATGTGAGGATTGGATACATTAGGATGTCAGGGTAAACAGAGATATACAAACAGGTGAAGTATATAATCACCGAAAACCTACGGAATACCAAGGGAAGACTACTCAACATTGAGTCATAACCTACATGGGAAAAGGATCCAAATGACAATGGATATATGTGTGTGTGTGTGTGTGTGTGTGTGTAAAACAACCACATCTTGCACACCTAGAACAATCAAAACATCGTAATCAAACTTGCTGTGATAAAAAATGAAAATTACATTTACAAAACGAACAAGAAGTAGTGAGATATAAACTTAAGGGGCTTCTTCCTGGCACATTCCATTCTAATTTGCAACCTAGAACACGACTTCCATTGAGGCTCTGTGGGCCTAGTAACCACAGTTGGTAAAGGAGAACTGCTGCCGCCTTGTGGCCGTTTCACACAACAGCAGCTCAAAACGCAGTGCTGACGGTTGCTTGATAGTCAACATAATTGCACGCCTGTAAATGACACCTGCCCTCTAATCAAATCCTTGGGTCGTAAGTCGAGCAAAAATCACAAAAGACGTGCATATTTCAAAACGACATATTCAAGAGGCATATTTTATGCACATTTTTATTATTTTTCTTTTTTTCTGGTGTTAAAAAATAGGGCATGGAAAAACGCTCAACATCAGGAATTAATAAAGCCATGCAAATCCAGTCTACAAAAACGTTCACCTCACAGCCGTCAGAATGATCATCAGCAAAAACGTCTACAAAGGGTAAATGCTGAAGGGGTTTTAGACAACTGTGTACCCTCTAGCTGCTGGTGGGATGTAAGCTGGTAACAGCCAGTACTGAGACCAGAATGGACGTGTGTTTAAAGGTGAAAATTGTGCTACCATGTGATCTGGTAGGCCCAGTGATGGGCCTAACACCTGAGTAGACCAGAATCAAAAAGACACAGGCTGGAAATCCTGCACTGCAGCAACATGTACCATAGCCAAGACCTGGAAGAAACCAAAATGTCCATCAACAGAAAAATGCACCAAGAAGAAGTCGTCCATGTACACAATGGAATATTAGCCATGGAAAAGCATGGAACAGTGCCGTGGGCACCACCATAGAAGGATCTAGAGATAATCACCCAGCTTGAACTAAGAAAGAAACCGAAAGACAGGTATCCTATTACATCACTTATAGGTGCTGTGTAAAACTTGATACCCATGAAATAATTTCCAAGAGAAGGACACTCATAGATTCAGAAAACCAAATTATGTTGAACCAAAGGGAAAGGTGTAAGGAATGTACGAATTAGGATATGGGGGTTAACAGACATGTACTAATACATGTGAAATATATAATCATAAAATACCTATGCAATGCCAAGAGAGGTCTACTCAACACTCTGGAATAAACTACACGGGAAAGGATCCAACGATGAAGAGATCGAAACATAGACATAATGAACCACATTCTGTACACCTAGAACACACACAACATTTTTCTCAAATTTGCTCTGAATAAAAATTAAATATAAAAAACAAACAAGAAGTAACAAGATATAAGCTCTTGGGGGTTTGCCCTGGCACATTCCACTCTAATTTGCAGCCTACCAACACGATTTCCAGGAAAGCTCTGTTGCCCCAAAACCCACAGTTGGAAATGTAGAAATGCTGCCGCCTCGTGGCCGTTTCACGCAAGAGCGGCTGCAAAACCACAGTTAAGGGTCACTTAACATTCACAAGGACTCAGGGCTGTAAAGGACACCTGCCCTCAAAAATTGTGCTGAGGTATGGAATGGCCAAAAAAATTCAAAACTGGCAAATTTTTTGTGGAGATACTATGAAGAGGTAAGTTTTACTCACGATTTTTCCAAAAAAAAGCAAAATGGATAAAAGCTCAACATCAGGTATTATCAGACTCATGCAAATTTAGCCTACAAAAAGGTTTCAACTCACGCAACTCAACTACCATCAGCAAAAAGTCTACAAACAATAAATGCTGAAGGTGTTTTAGAGAATTGTGTACCCTCTAGCTGCTGGTGAGATGTAAAGTGGTAAGAGCCAATAATGAGAACAGAAAGGAGCTGCGTTTAAAAGTAAAAATGGAGCCAGCATTCCATTCAGCAGGCCCAGCGCTGAGCCTCTCACCTGAGAAGACCAGAGTCGAGAAGGCACAGGCTGCAACATCTGCACTGCAGGAGTTTTCACAATAGCCAAGACACGGAAGCAACCAAAATGTCCATCAACAGATGAATGGATACAGAACAAGTGGTCCATGAACAAAATGGAATATTAGCCATGGAAAACAGTGAAACACTGCTCTTTGAGGCACCACAGATGAGCCTAGAGATAATCACAGAACATAAGGTAAGTCGGAAAGCAAAAGACATATCCTAGGATATCACTTATAGGCGTTATCTAACAACTGACACAAATGAACGTATTTTCACAGAGAAAGACACTCACAGACAAAGAAAACAAATTATTCTTATGTTAAAGGAAAGGTGGGGGCAATGGAAAATTAAGATTAGGGTTACCATACGTGTACAAACACCTACTAAATAGATATATCAAAAAGACCGATCATATAGCAAGGGAGGTCTATGGAACACTCGGCAATAATTTACATGGGAAGAGAATCTGTACATGAATATATATATATATATATATATGTATATATATATATGTGTGTGTGTGTGTGTGTGTATATATATATATATATATACATATATATATATAGTGTTCAAATGAACCAGATTTTGTACACATAAGACAAACAATATTCTAATCATTACCCTGATTTAAAAAATTAAAACAACAAACAAGAAATAATGGGACATAAACTTACCGGGGCTTTTCCTGGCACATTCCATTCTCATTTACAACCTGGGAACTCGACTTCCAGAAAGGCTGTGCTGCCCTAGTAACCAGAATTGGGAATGCAGAAATGCTGCCACCTTGTGGCTGTTTCCCACAACAGCAGCTTTCAACCCAGTGCTAATGGTCACTAAATATTCACACTCATTGCAGGCCTGTAAATGACACCTGCTGAAAAAAAAGAATCCTGGGTTCGAAAATTGACAAAAAAATTCAAAAGAGGGCAGCCTTCCCAGAAGACAATTTCAAGAGGTTTATTGTACTCACAGTTTTATCTGTTTTTGTTTAACAGAAATAAAAAAAGGCGTTGAATAATGCTGAACATTAGGAATTATTAGAGACATGCAAATCCAAATTACAAAAGCCTATCAGCTCACACCAGTCAGAATGGCAATCAGCAAAACTTCTGCAAACAATAAATGCTGAAGGGGTTGTGGAGAAATGCATTCCCTCGGCTCTAAGTGGGACATGGTAAGAGCCAGTAATGAAAACACAAAAGAGGTGCCTTGAAAAGGTAAATATTGAGCTACCATTCAATCAAGCATACCCACTGCTGGGCCTATTGCCTGAGAGGATGAGAATCAAACAGACACAGGCTGGCAATCCTGCACTCCAGCAATATTTACCATAGCCAACATTTGGAAGCAACGAAAGTGACCGTCAACAGAGGAATGCAGGAAGAAGTAGTGGTCCATGTACACAATGGAATATTACTCCAATAAAAACAAATATAAATTCAATTTTAAAAACCAAACATAAGCAAGGAGACATCAGCTTTTGGGGGTTTATGCGGGCACATTCCACTCTAATGTATAACCGAGGAACACCACGGGCAGGAAGGTCTGTTTCCCTTGTTCCCAGAGTGGGGCAAGTGGAAATACTGCCGCCCAATGGCCGTTACCTGCAACAGCAGCTTTAAAACCTGTGCTGAGGGTCACTTCATATGCACAAGTACTGGAGGGCTGTAAATGAAACCTGACCTCAAAATGTCTTCAGGGAGGTAATGGCCAAAATATTTTGAAATGTGGCACATACTCCAAGAAATCCATTTGAAGAGGTAAGCTGTACTCACAGTTTGAAGAAAAATAGGGCATGACTGAAAGCTGAATTTCAAGGGATTATGAGACGCATGCAAATCCAACCAAAAGGAGGTATCAACTCACACCACTCAAAATAAACATCATCAGAAACACTACAAAAAATAAATGTTGAAGGGGTTGTGGAGAAGTGCATACCCTCAACGTTAGGTGGGACGTAAGCTGGTAAGCGTCACTAATGAGAACAGAATGGAGGTGACTTTACAAGGTAAAAATCTGGCTACCATATGATCCAGCAGGCCCATCCTGGGCCTATAACCGAAGATACACAATTGGAAAGACACAGTCAGGCAAATGTGCATTGCAGCAGTATAACAATAGCCAAGACATGGAAGCAACCAAAAAGTCCATCAACAGATGAGTGGACAAAGAAGAAGTGGAACAGGTACAGATAGAATATTAGCCAAGGAGACAAATGACACAATGCCATTTTCAGCACCGTAGATGAGTCTGGAAGTAATCACGCAACTTGCAGTAAGTCAGAAAGTGAAAGACACATATCCTATATCACTTATAGGTGTTACCTAAAAATTGATACCAGTGAAGATATTTGCACAGAGACAGGCAGTGAGACATTCATTAAACAAACTTAGGGTTCACCAATGGAAAGATGTGAGGATTGGATACATTAGGATGTCAGGGTAAACAGAGATATACAAACAGGTGAAGTATATAATCACCGAAAACCTACGGAATACCAAGGGAAGACTACTCAACATTGAGTCATAACCTACATGGGAAAAGGATCCAAATGACAATGGATATATGTGTGTGTGTGTGTGTGTGTGTGTGTAAAACAACCACATCTTGCACACCTAGAACAATCAAAACATCGTAATCAAACTTGCTGTGATAAAAAATGAAAATTACATTTACAAAACGAACAAGAAGTAGTGAGATATAAACTTAAGGGGCTTCTTCCTGGCACATTCCATTCTAATTTGCAACCTAGAACACGACTTCCATTGAGGCTCTGTGGGCCTAGTAACCACAGTTGGTAAAGGAGAACTGCTGCCGCCTTGTGGCCGTTTCACACAACAGCAGCTCAAAACGCAGTGCTGACGGTTGCTTGATAGTCAACATAATTGCACGCCTGTAAATGACACCTGCCCTCTAATCAAATCCTTGGGTCGTAAGTCGAGCAAAAATCACAAAAGACGTGCATATTTCAAAACGACATATTCAAGAGGCATATTTTATGCACATTTTTATTATTTTTCTTTTTTTCTGGTGTTAAAAAATAGGGCATGGAAAAACGCTCAACATCAGGAATTAATAAAGCCATGCAAATCCAGTCTACAAAAACGTTCACCTCACAGCCGTCAGAATGATCATCAGCAAAAACGTCTACAAAGGGTAAATGCTGAAGGGGTTTTAGACAACTGTGTACCCTCTAGCTGCTGGTGGGATGTAAGCTGGTAACAGCCAGTACTGAGACCAGAATGGACGTGTGTTTAAAGGTGAAAATTGTGCTACCATGTGATCTGGTAGGCCCAGTGATGGGCCTAACACCTGAGTAGACCAGAATCAAAAAGACACAGGCTGGAAATCCTGCACTGCAGCAACATGTACCATAGCCAAGACCTGGAAGAAACCAAAATGTCCATCAACAGAAAAATGCACCAAGAAGAAGTCGTCCATGTACACAATGGAATATTAGCCATGGAAAAGCATGGAACAGTGCCGTGGGCACCACCATAGAAGGATCTAGAGATAATCACCCAGCTTGAACTAAGAAAGAAACCGAAAGACAGGTATCCTATTACATCACTTATAGGTGCTGTGTAAAACTTGATACCCATGAAATAATTTCCAAGAGAAGGACACTCATAGATTCAGAAAACCAAATTATGTTGAACCAAAGGGAAAGGTGTAAGGAATGTACGAATTAGGATATGGGGGTTAACAGACATGTACTAATACATGTGAAATATATAATCATAAAATACCTATGCAATGCCAAGAGAGGTCTACTCAACACTCTGGAATAAACTACACGGGAAAGGATCCAACGATGAAGAGATCGAAACATAGACATAATGAACCACATTCTGTACACCTAGAACACACACAACATTTTTCTCAAATTTGCTCTGAATAAAAATTAAATATAAAAAACAAACAAGAAGTAACAAGATATAAGCTCTTGGGGGTTTGCCCTGGCACATTCCACTCTAATTTGCAGCCTACCAACACGATTTCCAGGAAAGCTCTGTTGCCCCAAAACCCACAGTTGGAAATGTAGAAATGCTGCCGCCTCGTGGCCGTTTCACGCAAGAGCGGCTGCAAAACCACAGTTAAGGGTCACTTAACATTCACAAGGACTCAGGGCTGTAAAGGACACCTGCCCTCAAAAATTGTGCTGAGGTATGGAATGGCCAAAAAAATTCAAAACTGGCAAATTTTTTGTGGAGATACTATGAAGAGGTAAGTTTTACTCACGATTTTTCCAAAAAAAAGCAAAATGGATAAAAGCTCAACATCAGGTATTATCAGACTCATGCAAATTTAGCCTACAAAAAGGTTTCAACTCACGCAACTCAACTACCATCAGCAAAAAGTCTACAAACAATAAATGCTGAAGGTGTTTTAGAGAATTGTGTACCCTCTAGCTGCTGGTGAGATGTAAAGTGGTAAGAGCCAATAATGAGAACAGAAAGGAGCTGCGTTTAAAAGTAAAAATGGAGCCAGCATTCCATTCAGCAGGCCCAGCGCTGAGCCTCTCACCTGAGAAGACCAGAGTCGAGAAGGCACAGGCTGCAACATCTGCACTGCAGGAGTTTTCACAATAGCCAAGACACGGAAGCAACCAAAATGTCCATCAACAGATGAATGGATACAGAACAAGTGGTCCATGAACAAAATGGAATATTAGCCATGGAAAACAGTGAAACACTGCTCTTTGAGGCACCACAGATGAGCCTAGAGATAATCACAGAACATAAGGTAAGTCGGAAAGCAAAAGACATATCCTAGGATATCACTTATAGGCGTTATCTAACAACTGACACAAATGAACGTATTTTCACAGAGAAAGACACTCACAGACAAAGAAAACAAATTATTCTTATGTTAAAGGAAAGGTGGGGGCAATGGAAAATTAAGATTAGGGTTACCATACGTGTACAAACACCTACTAAATAGATATATCAAAAAGACCGATCATATAGCAAGGGAGGTCTACGGAACACTCGGCAATAATTTACATGGGAAGAGAATCTGTACATGAATATATATATATATGTATATATATATATGTGTGTGTGTGTGTGTGTATATATATATATATATATATATATACATATATATATATAGTGTTCAAATGAACCAGATTTTGTACACATAAGACAAACAATATTCTAATCATTACCCTGATTTAAAAAATTAAAACAACAAACAAGAAATAATGGGACATAAACTTACCGGGGCTTTTCCTGGCACATTCCATTCTCATTTACAACCTGGGAACTCGACTTCCAGAAAGGCTGTGCTGCCCTAGTAACCCGAATTGGGAATGCAGAAATGCTGCCACCTTGTGGCTGTTTCCCACAACAGCAGCTTTCAACCCAGTGCTAATGGTCACTAAATATTCACACTCATTGCAGGCCTGTAAATGACACCTGCTGAAAAAAAAGAATCCTGGGTTCGAAAATTGACAAAAAAATTCAAAAGAGGGCAGCCTTCCCAGAAGACAATTTCAAGAGGTTTATTGTACTCACAGTTTTATCTGTTTTTGTTTAACAGAAATAAAAAAAGGCGTTGAATAATGCTGAACATTAGGAATTATTAGAGACATGCAAATCCAAATTACAAAAGCCTATCAGCTCACACCAGTCAGAATGGCAATCAGCAAAACTTCTGCAAACAATAAATGCTGAAGGGGTTGTGGAGAAATGCATTCCCTCGGCTCTAAGTGGGACATGGTAAGAGCCAGTAATGAAAACACAAAAGAGGTGCCTTGAAAAGGTAAATATTGAGCTACCATTCAATCAAGCATACCCACTGCTGGGCCTATTGCCTGAGAGGATGAGAATCAAACAGACACAGGCTGGCAATCCTGCACTCCAGCAATATTTACCATAGCCAACATTTGGAAGCAACGAAAGTGACCGTCAACAGAGGAATGCAGGAAGAAGTAGTGGTCCATGTACACAATGGAATATTACTCCAATAAAAACAAATATAAATTCAATTTTAAAAACCAAACATAAGCAAGGAGACATCAGCTTTTGGGGGTTTATGCGGGCACATTCCACTCTAATGTATAACCGAGGAACACCACGGGCAGGAAGGTCTGTTTCCCTTGTTCCCAGAGTGGGGCAAGTGGAAATACTGCCGCCCAATGGCCGTTACCTGCAACAGCAGCTTTAAAACCTGTGCTGAGGGTCACTTCATATGCACAAGTACTGGAGGGCTGTAAATGAAACCTGACCTCAAAATGTCTTCAGGGAGGTAATGGCCAAAATATTTTGAAATGTGGCACATACTCCAAGAAATCCATTTGAAGAGGTAAGCTGTACTCACAGTTTGAAGAAAAATAGGGCATGACTGAAAGCTGAATTTCAAGGGATTATGAGACGCATGCAAATCCAACCAAAAGGAGGTATCAACTCACACCACTCAAAATAAACATCATCAGAAACACTACAAAAAATAAATGTTGAAGGGGTTGTGGAGAAGTGCATACCCTCAACGTTAGGTGGGACGTAAGCTGGTAAGCGTCACTAATGAGAACAGAATGGAGGTGACTTTACAAGGTAAAAATCTGGCTACCATATGATCCAGCAGGCCCATCCTGGGCCTATAACCGAAGATACACAATTGGAAAGACACAGTCAGGCAAATGTGCATTGCAGCAGTATAACAATAGCCAAGACATGGAAGCAACCAAAAAGTCCATCAACAGATGAGTGGACAAAGAAGAAGTGGAACAGGTACAGATAGAATATTAGCCAAGGAGACAAATGACACAATGCCATTTTCAGCACCGTAGATGAGTCTGGAAGTAATCACGCAACTTGCAGTAAGTCAGAAAGTGAAAGACACATATCCTATATCACTTATAGGTGTTACCTAAAAATTGATACCAGTGAAGATATTTGCACAGAGACAGGCAGTGAGACATTCATTAAACAAACTTAGGGTTCACCAATGGAAAGATGTGAGGATTGGATACATTAGGATGTCAGGGTAAACAGAGATATACAAACAGGTGAAGTATATAATCACCGAAAACCTACGGAATACCAAGGGAAGACTACTCAACATTGAGTCATAACCTACATGGGAAAAGGATCCAAATGACAATGGATATATGTGTGTGTGTGTGTGTGTGTGTGTGTGTGTGTGTGTGTGTAAAACAACCACATCTTGCACACCTAGAACAATCAAAACATCGTAATCAAACTTGCTGTGATAAAAAATGAAAATTACATTTACAAAACGAACAAGAAGTAGTGAGATATAAACTTAAGGGGCTTCTTCCTGGCACATTCCATTCTAATTTGCAACCTAGAACACGACTTCCATTGAGGCTCTGTGGGCCTAGTAACCACAGTTGGTAAAGGAGAACTGCTGCCGCCTTGTGGCCGTTTCACACAACAGCAGCTCAAAACGCAGTGCTGACGGTTGCTTGATAGTCAACATAATTGCACGCCTGTAAATGACACCTGCCCTCTAATCAAATCCTTGGGTCGTAAGTCGAGCAAAAATCACAAAAGACGTGCATATTTCAAAACGACATATTCAAGAGGCATATTTTATGCACATTTTTATTATTTTTCTTTTTTTCTGGTGTTAAAAAATAGGGCATGGAAAAACGCTCAACATCAGGAATTAATAAAGCCATGCAAATCCAGTCTACAAAAACGTTCACCTCACAGCCGTCAGAATGATCATCAGCAAAAACGTCTACAAAGGGTAAATGCTGAAGGGGTTTTAGACAACTGTGTACCCTCTAGCTGCTGGTGGGATGTAAGCTGGTAACAGCCAGTACTGAGACCAGAATGGACGTGTGTTTAAAGGTGAAAATTGTGCTACCATGTGATCTGGTAGGCCCAGTGATGGGCCTAACACCTGAGTAGACCAGAATCAAAAAGACACAGGCTGGAAATCCTGCACTGCAGCAACATGTACCATAGCCAAGACCTGGAAGAAACCAAAATGTCCATCAACAGAAAAATGCACCAAGAAGAAGTCGTCCATGTACACAATGGAATATTAGCCATGGAAAAGCATGGAACAGTGCCGTGGGCACCACCATAGAAGGATCTAGAGATAATCACCCAGCTTGAACTAAGAAAGAAACCGAAAGACAGGTATCCTATTACATCACTTATAGGTGCTGTGTAAAACTTGATACCCATGAAATAATTTCCAAGAGAAGGACACTCATAGATTCAGAAAACCAAATTATGTTGAACCAAAGGGAAAGGTGTAAGGAATGTACGAATTAGGATATGGGGGTTAACAGACATGTACTAATACATGTGAAATATATAATCATAAAATACCTATGCAATGCCAAGAGAGGTCTACTCAACACTCTGGAATAAACTACACGGGAAAGGATCCAACGATGAAGAGATCGAAACATAGACATAATGAACCACATTCTGTACACCTAGAACACACACAACATTTTTCTCAAATTTGCTCTGAATAAAAATTAAATATAAAAAACAAACAAGAAGTAACAAGATATAAGCTCTTGGGGGTTTGCCCTGGCACATTCCACTCTAATTTGCAGCCTACCAACACGATTTCCAGGAAAGCTCTGTTGCCCCAAAACCCACAGTTGGAAATGTAGAAATGCTGCCGCCTCGTGGCCGTTTCACGCAAGAGCGGCTGCAAAACCACAGTTAAGGGTCACTTAACATTCACAAGGACTCAGGGCTGTAAAGGACACCTGCCCTCAAAAATTGTGCTGAGGTATGGAATGGCCAAAAAAATTCAAAACTGGCAAATTTTTTGTGGAGATACTATGAAGAGGTAAGTTTTACTCACGATTTTTCCAAAAAAAAGCAAAATGGATAAAAGCTCAACATCAGGTATTATCAGACTCATGCAAATTTAGCCTACAAAAAGGTTTCAACTCACGCAACTCAACTACCATCAGCAAAAAGTCTACAAACAATAAATGCTGAAGGTGTTTTAGTGAATTGTGTACCCTCTAGCTGCTGGTGAGATGTAAAGTGGTAAGAGCCAATAATGAGAACAGAAAGGAGCTGCGTTTAAAAGTAAAAATGGAGCCAGCATTCCATTCAGCAGGCCCAGCGCTGAGCCTCTCACCTGAGAAGACCAGAGTCGAGAAGGCACAGGCTGCAACATCTGCACTGCAGGATTTTTCACAATAGCCAAGACACGGAAGCAACCAAAATGTCCATCAACAGATGAATGGATACAGAACAAGTGGTCCATGAACAAAATGGAATATTAGCCATGGAAAACAGTGAAACACTGCTCTTTGAGGCACCACAGATGAGCCTAGAGATAATCACAGAACATAAGGTAAGTCGGAAAGCAAAAGACATATCCTAGGATATCACTTATAGGCGTTATCTAACAACTGACACAAATGAACGTATTTTCACAGAGAAAGACACTCACAGACAAAGAAAACAAATTATTCTTATGTTAAAGGAAAGGTGGGGGCAATGGAAAATTAAGATTAGGGTTACCATACGTGTACAAACACCTACTAAATAGATATATCAAAAAGACCGATCATATAGCAAGGGAGGTCTACGGAACACTCGGCAATAATTTACATGGGAAGAGAATCTGTACATGAATATATATATATATGTATATATATATATGTGTGTGTGTGTGTGTGTGTGTGTATATATATATATATATATATACATATATATATATAGTGTTCAAATGAACCAGATTTTGTACACATAAGACAAACAATATTCTAATCATTACCCTGATTTAAAAAATTAAAACAACAAACAAGAAATAATGGGACATAAACTTACCGGGGCTTTTCCTGGCACATTCCATTCTCATTTACAACCTGGGAACTCGACTTCCAGAAAGGCTGTGCTGCCCTAGTAACCAGAATTGGGAATGCAGAAATGCTGCCACCTTGTGGCTGTTTCCCACAACAGCAGCTTTCAACCCAGTGCTAATGGTCACTAAATATTCACACTCATTGCAGGCCTGTAAATGACACCTGCTGAAAAAAAAGAATCCTGGGTTCGAAAATTGACAAAAAAATTCAAAAGAGGGCAGCCTTCCCAGAAGACAATTTCAAGAGGTTTATTGTACTCACAGTTTTATCTGTTTTTGTTTAACAGAAATAAAAAAAGGCGTTGAATAATGCTGAACATTAGGAATTATTAGAGACATGCAAATCCAAATTACAAAAGCCTATCAGCTCACACCAGTCAGAATGGCAATCAGCAAAACTTCTGCAAACAATAAATGCTGAAGGGGTTGTGGAGAAATGCATTCCCTCGGCTCTAAGTGGGACATGGTAAGAGCCAGTAATGAAAACACAAAAGAGGTGCCTTGAAAAGGTAAATATTGAGCTACCATTCAATCAAGCATACCCACTGCTGGGCCTATTGCCTGAGAGGATGAGAATCAAACAGACACAGGCTGGCAATCCTGCACTCCAGCAATATTTACCATAGCCAACATTTGGAAGCAACGAAAGTGACCGTCAACAGAGGAATGCAGGAAGAAGTAGTGGTCCATGTACACAATGGAATATTACTCCAATAAAAACAAATATAAATTCAATTTTAAAAACCAAACATAAGCAAGGAGACATCAGCTTTTGGGGGTTTATGCGGGCACATTCCACTCTAATGTATAACCGAGGAACACCACGGGCAGGAAGGTCTGTTTCCCTTGTTCCCAGAGTGGGGCAAGTGGAAATACTGCCGCCCAATGGCCGTTACCTGCAACAGCAGCTTTAAAACCTGTGCTGAGGGTCACTTCATATGCACAAGTACTGGAGGGCTGTAAATGAAACCTGACCTCAAAATGTCTTCAGGGAGGTAATGGCCAAAATATTTTGAAATGTGGCACATACTCCAAGAAATCCATTTGAAGAGGTAAGCTGTACTCACAGTTTGAAGAAAAATAGGGCATGACTGAAAGCTGAATTTCAAGGGATTATGAGACGCATGCAAATCCAACCAAAAGGAGGTATCAACTCACACCACTCAAAATAAACATCATCAGAAACACTACAAAAAATAAATGTTGAAGGGGTTGTGGAGAAGTGCATACCCTCAACGTTAGGTGGGACGTAAGCTGGTAAGCGTCACTAATGAGAACAGAATGGAGGTGACTTTACAAGGTAAAAATCTGGCTACCATATGATCCAGCAGGCCCATCCTGGGCCTATAACCGAAGATACACAATTGGAAAGACACAGTCAGGCAAATGTGCATTGCAGCAGTATAACAATAGCCAAGACATGGAAGCAACCAAAAAGTCCATCAACAGATGAGTGGACAAAGAAGAAGTGGAACAGGTACAGATAGAATATTAGCCAAGGAGACAAATGACACAATGCCATTTTCAGCACCGTAGATGAGTCTGGAAGTAATCACGCAACTTGCAGTAAGTCAGAAAGTGAAAGACACATATCCTATATCACTTATAGGTGTTACCTAAAAATTGATACCAGTGAAGATATTTGCACAGAGACAGGCAGTGAGACATTCATTAAACAAACTTAGGGTTCACCAATGGAAAGATGTGAGGATTGGATACATTAGGATGTCAGGGTAAACAGAGATATACAAACAGGTGAAGTATATAATCACCGAAAACCTACGGAATACCAAGGGAAGACTACTCAACATTGAGTCATAACCTACATGGGAAAAGGATCCAAATGACAATGGATATATGTGTGTGTGTGTGTGTGTGTGTGTGTGTGTGTGTGTGTGTGTAAAACAACCACATCTTGCACACCTAGAACAATCAAAACATCGTAATCAAACTTGCTGTGATAAAAAATGAAAATTACATTTACAAAACGAACAAGAAGTAGTGAGATATAAACTTAAGGGGCTTCTTCCTGGCACATTCCATTCTAATTTGCAACCTAGAACACGACTTCCATTGAGGCTCTGTGGGCCTAGTAACCACAGTTGGTAAAGGAGAACTGCTGCCGCCTTGTGGCCGTTTCACACAACAGCAGCTCAAAACGCAGTGCTGACGGTTGCTTGATAGTCAACATAATTGCACGCCTGTAAATGACACCTGCCCTCTAATCAAATCCTTGGGTCGTAAATCGAGCAAAAATCACAAAAGACGTGCATATTTCAAAACGACATATTCAAGAGGCATATTTTATGCACATTTTTATTATTTTTCTTTTTTTCTGGTGTTAAAAAATAGGGCATGGAAAAACGCTCAACATCAGGAATTAATAAAGCCATGCAAATCCAGTCTACAAAAACGTTCACCTCACAGCCGTCAGAATGATCATCAGCAAAAACGTCTACAAAGGGTAAATGCTGAAGGGGTTTTAGACAACTGTGTACCCTCTAGCTGCTGGTGGGATGTAAGCTGGTAACAGCCAGTACTGAGACCAGAATGGACGTGTGTTTAAAGGTGAAAATTGTGCTACCATGTGATCTGGTAGGCCCAGTGATGGGCCTAACACCTGAGTAGACCAGAATCAAAAAGACACAGGCTGGAAATCCTGCACTGCAGCAACATGTACCATAGCCAAGACCTGGAAGAAACCAAAATGTCCATCAACAGAAAAATGCACCAAGAAGAAGTCGTCCATGTACACAATGGAATATTAGCCATGGAAAAGCATGGAACAGTGCCGTGGGCACCACCATAGAAGGATCTAGAGATAATCACCCAGCTTGAACTAAGAAAGAAACCGAAAGACAGGTATCCTATTACATCACTTATAGGTGCTGTGTAAAACTTGATACCCATGAAATAATTTCCAAGAGAAGGACACTCATAGATTCAGAAAACCAAATTATGTTGAACCAAAGGGAAAGGTGTAAGGAATGTACGAATTAGGATATGGGGGTTAACAGACATGTACTAATACATGTGAAATATATAATCATAAAATACCTATGCAATGCCAAGAGAGGGCTACTCAACACTCTGGAATAAACTACACGGGAAAGGATCCAACGATGAAGAGATCGAAACATAGACATAATGAACCACATTCTGTACACCTAGAACACACACAACATTTTTCTCAAATTTGCTCTGAATAAAAATTAAATATAAAAAACAAACAAGAAGTAACAAGATATAAGCTCTTGGGGGTTTGCCCTGGCACATTCCACTCTAATTTGCAGCCTACCAACACGATTTCCAGGAAAGCTCTGTTGCCCCAAAACCCACAGTTGGAAATGTAGAAATGCTGCCGCCTCGTGGCCGTTTCACGCAAGAGCGGCTGCAAAACCACAGTTAAGGGTCACTTAACATTCACAAGGACTCAGGGCTGTAAAGGACACCTGCCCTCAAAAATTGTGCTGAGGTATGGAATGGCCAAAAAAATTCAAAACTGGCAAATTTTTTGTGGAGATACTATGAAGAGGTAAGTTTTACTCACGATTTTTCCAAAAAAAAGCAAAATGGATAAAAGCTCAACATCAGGTATTATCAGACTCATGCAAATTTAGCCTACAAAAAGGTTTCAACTCACGCAACTCAACTACCATCAGCAAAAAGTCTACAAACAATAAATGCTGAAGGTGTTTTAGAGAATTGTGTACCCTCTAGCTGCTGGTGAGATGTAAAGTGGTAAGAGCCAATAATGAGAACAGAAAGGAGCTGCGTTTAAAAGTAAAAATGGAGCCAGCATTCCATTCAGCAGGCCCAGCGCTGAGCCTCTCACCTGAGAAGACCAGAGTCGAGAAGGCACAGGCTGCAACATCTGCACTGCAGGAGTTTTCACAATAGCCAAGACACGGAAGCAACCAAAATGTCCATCAACAGATGAATGGATACAGAACAAGTGGTCCATGAACAAAATGGAATATTAGCCATGGAAAACAGTGAAACACTGCTCTTTGAGGCACCACAGATGAGCCTAGAGATAATCACAGAACATAAGGTAAGTCGGAAAGCAAAAGACATATCCTAGGATATCACTTATAGGCGTTATCTAACAACTGACACAAATGAACGTATTTTCACAGAGAAAGACACTCACAGACAAAGAAAACAAATTATTCTTATGTTAAAGGAAAGGTGGGGGCAATGGAAAATTAAGATTAGGGTTACCATACGTGTACAAACACCTACTAAATAGATATATCAAAAAGACCGATCATATAGCAAGGGAGGTCTATGGAACACTCGGCAATAATTTACATGGGAAGAGAATCTGTACATGAATATATATATATATATATATATGTATATATATATATGTGTGTGTGTGTGTGTGTGTATATATATATATATATATACATATATATATATATATAGTGTTCAAATGAACCAGATTTTGTATACATAAGACAAACAATATTCTAATCATTACCCTGATTTAAAAAATTAAAACAACGAACAAGAAATAATGGGACATAAACTTACCGGGGCTTTTCCTGGCACATTCCATTCTCATTTACAACCTGGGAACTCGACTTCCAGAAAGGCTGTGCTGCCCTAGTAACCAGAATTGGGAATGCAGAAATGCTGCCACCTTGTGGCTGTTTCCCACAACAGCAGCTTTCAACCCAGTGCTAATGGTCACTAAATATTCACACTCATTGCAGGCCTGTAAATGACACCTGCTGAAAAAAAAGAATCCTGGGTTCGAAAATTGACAAAAAAATTCAAAAGAGGGCAGCCTTCCCAGAAGACAATTTCAAGAGGTTTATTGTACTCACAGTTTTATCTGTTTTTGTTTAACAGAAATAAAAAAAGGCGTTGAATAATGCTGAACATTAGGAATTATTAGAGACATGCAAATCCAAATTACAAAAGCCTATCAGCTCACACCAGTCAGAATGGCAATCAGCAAAACTTCTGCAAACAATAAATGCTGAAGGGGTTGTGGAGAAATGCATTCCCTCGGCTCTAAGTGGGACATGGTAAGAGCCAGTAATGAAAACACAAAAGAGGTGCCTTGAAAAGGTAAATA
The DNA here is from genome assembly GCF_964270905.1 of Leucopleurus acutus. Lineage (NCBI taxonomy): Eukaryota > Metazoa > Chordata > Mammalia > Artiodactyla > Delphinidae > Leucopleurus > Leucopleurus acutus. The sequence goes on from NW_028139021.1 coordinate 63,653, forward strand.
TTGAGCTACCATTCAATCAAGCATACCCACTGCTGGGCCTATTGCCTGAGAGGATGAGAATCAAACAGACACAGGCTGGCAATCCTGCACTCCAGCAATATTTACCATAGCCAACATTTGGAAGCAACGAAAGTGACCGTCAACAGAGGAATGCAGGAAGAAGTAGTGGTCCATGTACACAATGGAATATTACTCCAATAAAAACAAATATAAATTCAATTTTAAAAACCAAACATAAGCAAGGAGACATCAGCTTTTGGGGGTTTATGCGGGCACATTCCACTCTAATGTATAACCGAGGAACACCACGGGCAGGAAGGTCTGTTTCCCTTGTTCCCAGAGTGGGGCAAGTGGAAATACTGCCGCCCAATGGCCGTTACCTGCAACAGCAGCTTTAAAACCTGTGCTGAGGGTCACTTCATATGCACAAGTACTGGAGGGCTGTAAATGAAACCTGACCTCAAAATGTCTTCAGGGAGGTAATGGCCAAAATATTTTGAAATGTGGCACATACTCCAAGAAATCCATTTGAAGAGGTAAGCTGTACTCACAGTTTGAAGAAAAATAGGGCATGACTGAAAGCTGAATTTCAAGGGATTATGAGACGCATGCAAATCCAACCAAAAGGAGGTATCAACTCACACCACTCAAAATAAACATCATCAGAAACACTACAAAAAATAAATGTTGAAGGGGTTGTGGAGAAGTGCATACCCTCAACGTTAGGTGGGACGTAAGCTGGTAAGCGTCACTAATGAGAACAGAATGGAGGTGACTTTACAAGGTAAAAATCTGGCTACCATATGATCCAGCAGGCCCATCCTGGGCCTATAACCGAAGATACACAATTGGAAAGACACAGTCAGGCAAATGTGCATTGCAGCAGTATAACAATAGCCAAGACATGGAAGCAACCAAAAAGTCCATCAACAGATGAGTGGACAAAGAAGAAGTGGAACAGGTACAGATAGAATATTAGCCAAGGAGACAAATGACACAATGCCATTTTCAGCACCGTAGATGAGTCTGGAAGTAATCACGCAACTTGCAGTAAGTCAGAAAGTGAAAGACACATATCCTATATCACTTATAGGTGTTACCTAAAAATTGATACCAGTGAAGATATTTGCACAGAGACAGGCAGTGAGACATTCATTAAACAAACTTAGGGTTCACCAATGGAAAGATGTGAGGATTGGATACATTAGGATGTCAGGGTAAACAGAGATATACAAACAGGTGAAGTATATAATCACCGAAAACCTACGGAATACCAAGGGAAGACTACTCAACATTGAGTCATAACCTACATGGGAAAAGGATCCAAATGACAATGGATATATGTGTGTGTGTGTGTGTGTGTGTGTGTGTGTGTGTGTGTGTGTAAAACAACCACATCTTGCACACCTAGAACAATCAAAACATCGTAATCAAACTTGCTGTGATAAAAAATGAAAATTACATTTACAAAACGAACAAGAAGTAGTGAGATATAAACTTAAGGGGCTTCTTCCTGGCACATTCCATTCTAATTTGCAACCTAGAACACGACTTCCATTGAGGCTCTGTGGGCCTAGTAACCACAGTTGGTAAAGGAGAACTGCTGCCGCCTTGTGGCCGTTTCACACAACAGCAGCTCAAAACGCAGTGCTGACGGTTGCTTGATAGTCAACATAATTGCACGCCTGTAAATGACACCTGCCCTCTAATCAAATCCTTGGGTCGTAAGTCGAGCAAAAATCACAAAAGACGTGCATATTTCAAAACGACATATTCAAGAGGCATATTTTATGCACATTTTTATTATTTTTCTTTTTTTCTGGTGTTAAAAAATAGGGCATGGAAAAACGCTCAACATCAGGAATTAATAAAGCCATGCAAATCCAGTCTACAAAAACGTTCACCTCACAGCCGTCAGAATGATCATCAGCAAAAACGTCTACAAAGGGTAAATGCTGAAGGGGTTTTAGACAACTGTGTACCCTCTAGCTGCTGGTGGGATGTAAGCTGGTAACAGCCAGTACTGAGACCAGAATGGACGTGTGTTTAAAGGTGAAAATTGTGCTACCATGTGATCTGGTAGGCCCAGTGATGGGCCTAACACCTGAGTAGACCAGAATCAAAAAGACACAGGCTGGAAATCCTGCACTGCAGCAACATGTACCATAGCCAAGACCTGGAAGAAACCAAAATGTCCATCAACAGAAAAATGCACCAAGAAGAAGTCGTCCATGTACACAATGGAATATTAGCCATGGAAAAGCATGGAACAGTGCCGTGGGCACCACCATAGAAGGATCTAGAGATAATCACCCAGCTTGAACTAAGAAAGAAACCGAAAGACAGGTATCCTATTACATCACTTATAGGTGCTGTGTAAAACTTGATACCCATGAAATAATTTCCAAGAGAAGGACACTCATAGATTCAGAAAACCAAATTATGTTGAACCAAAGGGAAAGGTGTAAGGAATGTACGAATTAGGATATGGGGGTTAACAGACATGTACTAATACATGTGAAATATATAATCATAAAATACCTATGCAATGCCAAGAGAGGTCTACTCAACACTCTGGAATAAACTACACGGGAAAGGATCCAACGATGAAGAGATCGAAACATAGACATAATGAACCACATTCTGTACACCTAGAACACACACAACATTTTTCTCAAATTTGCTCTGAATAAAAATTAAATATAAAAAACAAACAAGAAGTAACAAGATATAAGCTCTTGGGGGTTTGCCCTGGCACATTCCACTCTAATTTGCAGCCTACCAACACGATTTCCAGGAAAGCTCTGTTGCCCCAAAACCCACAGTTGGAAATGTAGAAATGCTGCCGCCTCGTGGCCGTTTCACGCAAGAGCGGCTGCAAAACCACAGTTAAGGGTCACTTAACATTCACAAGGACTCAGGGCTGTAAAGGACACCTGCCCTCAAAAATTGTGCTGAGGTATGGAATGGCCAAAAAAATTCAAAACTGGCAAATTTTTTGTGGAGATACTATGAAGAGGTAAGTTTTACTCACGATTTTTCCAAAAAAAAGCAAAATGGATAAAAGCTCAACATCAGGTATTATCAGACTCATGCAAATTTAGCCTACAAAAAGGTTTCAACTCACGCAACTCAACTACCATCAGCAAAAAGTCTACAAACAATAAATGCTGAAGGTGTTTTAGAGAATTGTGTACCCTCTAGCTGCTGGTGAGATGTAAAGTGGTAAGAGCCAATAATGAGAACAGAAAGGAGCTGCGTTTAAAAGTAAAAATGGAGCCAGCATTCCATTCAGCAGGCCCAGCGCTGAGCCTCTCACCTGAGAAGACCAGAGTCGAGAAGGCACAGGCTGCAACATCTGCACTGCAGGAGTTTTCACAATAGCCAAGACACGGAAGCAACCAAAATGTCCATCAACAGATGAATGGATACAGAACAAGTGGTCCATGAACAAAATGGAATATTAGCCATGGAAAACAGTGAAACACTGCTCTTTGAGGCACCACAGATGAGCCTAGAGATAATCACAGAACATAAGGTAAGTCGGAAAGCAAAAGACATATCCTAGGATATCACTTATAGGCGTTATCTAACAACTGACACAAATGAACGTATTTTCACAGAGAAAGACACTCACAGACAAAGAAAACAAATTATTCTTATGTTAAAGGAAAGGTGGGGGCAATGGAAAATTAAGATTAGGGTTACCATACGTGTACAAACACCTACTAAATAGATATATCAAAAAGACCGATCATATAGCAAGGGAGGTCTACGGAACACTCGGCAATAATTTACATGGGAAGAGAATCTGTACATGAATATATATATATATGTATATATATATATGTGTGTGTGTGTGTGTGTGTGTATATATATATATATATATATACATATATATATATAGTGTTCAAATGAACCAGATTTTGTACACATAAGACAAACAATATTCTAATCATTACCCTGATTTAAAAAATTAAAACAACGAACAAGAAATAATGGGACATAAACTTACCGGGGCTTTTCCTGGCACATTCCATTCTCATTTACAACCTGGGAACTCGACTTCCAGAAAGGCTGTGCTGCCCTAGTAACCAGAATTGGGAATGCAGAAATGCTGCCACCTTGTGGCTGTTTCCCACAACAGCAGCTTTCAACCCAGTGCTAATGGTCACTAAATATTCACACTCATTGCAGGCCTGTAAATGACACCTGCTGAAAAAAAAGAATCCTGGGTTCGAAAATTGACAAAAAAATTCAAAAGAGGGCAGCCTTCCCAGAAGACAATTTCAAGAGGTTTATTGTACTCACAGTTTTATCTGTTTTTGTTTAACAGAAATAAAAAAAGGCGTTGAATAATGCTGAACATTAGGAATTATTAGAGACATGCAAATCCAAATTACAAAAGCCTATCAGCTCACACCAGTCAGAATGGCAATCAGCAAAACTTCTGCAAACAATAAATGCTGAAGGGGTTGTGGAGAAATGCATTCCCTCGGCTCTAAGTGGGACATGGTAAGAGCCAGTAATGAAAACACAAAAGAGGTGCCTTGAAAAGGTAAATATTGAGCTACCATTCAATCAAGCATACCCACTGCTGGGCCTATTGCCTGAGAGGATGAGAATCAAACAGACACAGGCTGGCAATCCTGCACTCCAGCAATATTTACCATAGCCAACATTTGGAAGCAACGAAAGTGACCGTCAACAGAGGAATGCAGGAAGAAGTAGTGGTCCATGTACACAATGGAATATTACTCCAATGAAAACAAATATAAATTCAATTTTAAAAACCAAACATAAGCAAGGAGACATCAGCTTTTGGGGGTTTATGCGGGCACATTCCACTCTAATGTATAACCGAGGAACACCACGGGCAGGAAGGTCTGTTTCCCTTGTTCCCAGAGTGGGGCAAGTGGAAATACTGCCGCCCAATGGCCGTTACCTGCAACAGCAGCTTTAAAACCTGTGCTGAGGGTCACTTCATATGCACAAGTACTGGAGGGCTGTAAATGAAACCTGACCTCAAAATGTCTTCAGGGAGGTAATGGCCAAAATATTTTGAAATGTGGCACATACTCCAAGAAATCCATTTGAAGAGGTAAGCTGTACTCACAGTTTGAAGAAAAATAGGGCATGACTGAAAGCTGAATTTCAAGGGATTATGAGACGCATGCAAATCCAACCAAAAGGAGGTATCAACTCACACCACTCAAAATAAACATCATCAGAAACACTACAAAAAATAAATGTTGAAGGGGTTGTGGAGAAGTGCATACCCTCAACGTTAGGTGGGACGTAAGCTGGTAAGCGTCACTAATGAGAACAGAATGGAGGTGACTTTACAAGGTAAAAATCTGGCTACCATATGATCCAGCAGGCCCATCCTGGGCCTATAACCGAAGATACACAATTGGAAAGACACAGTCAGGCAAATGTGCATTGCAGCAGTATAACAATAGCCAAGACATGGAAGCAACCAAAAAGTCCATCAACAGATGAGTGGACAAAGAAGAAGTGGAACAGGTACAGATAGAATATTAGCCAAGGAGACAAATGACACAATGCCATTTTCAGCACCGTAGATGAGTCTGGAAGTAATCACGCAACTTGCAGTAAGTCAGAAAGTGAAAGACACATATCCTATATCACTTATAGGTGTTACCTAAAAATTGATACCAGTGAAGATATTTGCACAGAGACAGGCAGTGAGACATTCATTAAACAAACTTAGGGTTCACCAATGGAAAGATGTGAGGATTGGATACATTAGGATGTCAGGGTAAACAGAGATATACAAACAGGTGAAGTATATAATCACCGAAAACCTACGGAATACCAAGGGAAGACTACTCAACATTGAGTCATAACCTACATGGGAAAAGGATCCAAATGACAATGGATATATGTGTGTGTGTGTGTGTGTGTGTGTGTGTGTGTGTGTGTGTGTAAAACAACCACATCTTGCACACCTAGAACAATCAAAACATCGTAATCAAACTTGCTGTGATAAAAAATGAAAATTACATTTACAAAACGAACAAGAAGTAGTGAGATATAAACTTAAGGGGCTTCTTCCTGGCACATTCCATTCTAATTTGCAACCTAGAACACGACTTCCATTGAGGCTCTGTGGGCCTAGTAACCACAGTTGGTAAAGGAGAACTGCTGCCGCCTTGTGGCCGTTTCACACAACAGCAGCTCAAAACGCAGTGCTGACGGTTGCTTGATAGTCAACATAATTGCACGCCTGTAAATGACACCTGCCCTCTAATCAAATCCTTGGGTCGTAAATCGAGCAAAAATCACAAAAGACGTGCATATTTCAAAACGACATATTCAAGAGGCATATTTTATGCACATTTTTATTATTTTTCTTTTTTTCTGGTGTTAAAAAATAGGGCATGGAAAAACGCTCAACATCAGGAATTAATAAAGCCATGCAAATCCAGTCTACAAAAACGTTCACCTCACAGCCGTCAGAATGATCATCAGCAAAAACGTCTACAAAGGGTAAATGCTGAAGGGGTTTTAGACAACTGTGTACCCTCTAGCTGCTGGTGGGATGTAAGCTGGTAACAGCCAGTACTGAGACCAGAATGGACGTGTGTTTAAAGGTGAAAATTGTGCTACCATGTGATCTGGTAGGCCCAGTGATGGGCCTAACACCTGAGTAGACCAGAATCAAAAAGACACAGGCTGGAAATCCTGCACTGCAGCAACATGTACCATAGCCAAGACCTGGAAGAAACCAAAATGTCCATCAACAGAAAAATGCACCAAGAAGAAGTCGTCCATGTACACAATGGAATATTAGCCATGGAAAAGCATGGAACAGTGCCGTGGGCACCACCATAGAAGGATCTAGAGATAATCACCCAGCTTGAACTAAGAAAGAAACCGAAAGACAGGTATCCTATTACATCACTTATAGGTGCTGTGTAAAACTTGATACCCATGAAATAATTTCCAAGAGAAGGACACTCATAGATTCAGAAAACCAAATTATGTTGAACCAAAGGGAAAGGTGTAAGGAATGTACGAATTAGGATATGGGGGTTAACAGACATGTACTAATACATGTGAAATATATAATCATAAAATACCTATGCAATGCCAAGAGAGGGCTACTCAACACTCTGGAATAAACTACACGGGAAAGGATCCAACGATGAAGAGATCGAAACATAGACATAATGAACCACATTCTGTACACCTAGAACACACACAACATTTTTCTCAAATTTGCTCTGAATAAAAATTAAATATAAAAAACAAACAAGAAGTAACAAGATATAAGCTCTTGGGGGTTTGCCCTGGCACATTCCACTCTAATTTGCAGCCTACCAACACGATTTCCAGGAAAGCTCTGTTGCCCCAAAACCCACAGTTGGAAATGTAGAAATGCTGCCGCCTCGTGGCCGTTTCACGCAAGAGCGGCTGCAAAACCACAGTTAAGGGTCACTTAACATTCACAAGGACTCAGGGCTGTAAAGGACACCTGCCCTCAAAAATTGTGCTGAGGTATGGAATGGCCAAAAAAATTCAAAACTGGCAAATTTTTTGTGGAGATACTATGAAGAGGTAAGTTTTACTCACGATTTTTCCAAAAAAAAGCAAAATGGATAAAAGCTCAACATCAGGTATTATCAGACTCATGCAAATTTAGCCTACAAAAAGGTTTCAACTCACGCAACTCAACTACCATCAGCAAAAAGTCTACAAACAATAAATGCTGAAGGTGTTTTAGAGAATTGTGTACCCTCTAGCTGCTGGTGAGATGTAAAGTGGTAAGAGCCAATAATGAGAACAGAAAGGAGCTGCGTTTAAAAGTAAAAATGGAGCCAGCATTCCATTCAGCAGGCCCAGCGCTGAGCCTCTCACCTGAGAAGACCAGAGTCGAGAAGGCACAGGCTGCAACATCTGCACTGCAGGAGTTTTCACAATAGCCAAGACACGGAAGCAACCAAAATGTCCATCAACAGATGAATGGATACAGAACAAGTGGTCCATGAACAAAATGGAATATTAGCCATGGAAAACAGTGAAACACTGCTCTTTGAGGCACCACAGATGAGCCTAGAGATAATCACAGAACATAAGGTAAGTCGGAAAGCAAAAGACATATCCTAGGATATCACTTATAGGCGTTATCTAACAACTGACACAAATGAACGTATTTTCACAGAGAAAGACACTCACAGACAAAGAAAACAAATTATTCTTATGTTAAAGGAAAGGTGGGGGCAATGGAAAATTAAGATTAGGGTTACCATACGTGTACAAACACCTACTAAATAGATATATCAAAAAGACCGATCATATAGCAAGGGAGGTCTATGGAACACTCGGCAATAATTTACATGGGAAGAGAATCTGTACATGAATATATATATATATATATATGTATATATATATATGTGTGTGTGTGTGTGTGTGTATATATATATATATATACATATATATATATATAGTGTTCAAATGAACCAGATTTTGTATACATAAGACAAACAATATTCTAATCATTACCCTGATTTAAAAAATTAAAACAACGAACAAGAAATAATGGGACATAAACTTACCGGGGCTTTTCCTGGCACATTCCATTCTCATTTACAACCTGGGAACTCGACTTCCAGAAAGGCTGTGCTGCCCTAGTAACCAGAATTGGGAATGCAGAAATGCTGCCACCTTGTGGCTGTTTCCCACAACAGCAGCTTTCAACCCAGTGCTAATGGTCACTAAATATTCACACTCATTGCAGGCCTGTAAATGACACCTGCTGAAAAAAAAGAATCCTGGGTTCGAAAATTGACAAAAAAATTCAAAAGAGGGCAGCCTTCCCAGAAGACAATTTCAAGAGGTTTATTGTACTCACAGTTTTATCTGTTTTTGTTTAACAGAAATAAAAAAAGGCGTTGAATAATGCTGAACATTAGGAATTATTAGAGACATGCAAATCCAAATTACAAAAGCCTATCAGCTCACACCAGTCAGAATGGCAATCAGCAAAACTTCTGCAAACAATAAATGCTGAAGGGGTTGTGGAGAAATGCATTCCCTCGGCTCTAAGTGGGACATGGTAAGAGCCAGTAATGAAAACACAAAAGAGGTGCCTTGAAAAGGTAAATATTGAGCTACCATTCAATCAAGCATACCCACTGCTGGGCCTATTGCCTGAGAGGATGAGAATCAAACAGACACAGGCTGGCAATCCTGCACTCCAGCAATATTTACCATAGCCAACATTTGGAAGCAACGAAAGTGACCGTCAACAGAGGAATGCAGGAAGAAGTAGTGGTCCATGTACACAATGGAATATTACTCCAATAAAAACAAATATAAATTCAATTTTAAAAACCAAACATAAGCAAGGAGACATCAGCTTTTGGGGGTTTATGCGGGCACATTCCACTCTAATGTATAACCGAGGAACACCACGGGCAGGAAGGTCTGTTTCCCTTGTTCCCAGAGTGGGGCAAGTGGAAATACTGCCGCCCAATGGCCGTTACCTGCAACAGCAGCTTTAAAACCTGTGCTGAGGGTCACTTCATATGCACAAGTACTGGAGGGCTGTAAATGAAACCTGACCTCAAAATGTCTTCAGGGAGGTAATGGCCAAAATATTTTGAAATGTGGCACATACTCCAAGAAATCCATTTGAAGAAGTAAGCTGTACTCACAGTTTGAAGAAAAATAGGGCATGACTGAAAGCTGAATTTCAAGGGATTATGAGACGCATGCAAATCCAACCAAAAGGAGGTATCAACTCACACCACTCAAAATAAACATCATCAGAAACACTACAAAAAATAAATGTTGAAGGGGTTGTGGAGAAGTGCATACCCTCAACGTTAGGTGGGACGTAAGCTGGTAAGCGTCACTAATGAGAACAGAATGGAGGTGACTTTACAAGGTAAAAATCTGGCTACCATATGATCCAGCAGGCCCATCCTGGGCCTATAACCGAAGATACACAATTGGAAAGACACAGTCAGGCAAATGTGCATTGCAGCAGTATAACAATAGCCAAGACATGGAAGCAACCAAAAAGTCCATCAACAGATGAGTGGACAAAGAAGAAGTGGAACAGGTACAGATAGAATATTAGCCAAGGAGACAAATGACACAATGCCATTTTCAGCACCGTAGATGAGTCTGGAAGTAATCACGCAACTTGCAGTAAGTCAGAAAGTGAAAGACACATATCCTATATCACTTATAGGTGTTACCTAAAAATTGATACCAGTGAAGATATTTGCACAGAGACAGGCAGTGAGACATTCATTAAACAAACTTAGGGTTCACCAATGGAAAGATGTGAGGATTGGATACATTAGGATGTCAGGGTAAACAGAGATATACAAACAGGTGAAGTATATAATCACCGAAAACCTACGGAATACCAAGGGAAGACTACTCAACATTGAGTCATAACCTACATGGGAAAAGGATCCAAATGACAATGGATATATGTGTGTGTGTGTGTGTGTGTGTGTGTAAAACAACCACATCTTGCACACCTAGAACAATCAAAACATCGTAATCAAACTTGCTGTGATAAAAAATGAAAATTACATTTACAAAACGAACAAGAAGTAGTGAGATATAAACTTAAGGGGCTTCTTCCTGGCACATTCCATTCTAATTTGCAACCTAGAACACGACTTCCATTGAGGCTCTGTGGGCCTAGTAACCACAGTTGGTAAAGGAGAACTGCTGCCGCCTTGTGGCCGTTTCACACAACAGCAGCTCAAAACGCAGTGCTGACGGTTGCTTGATAGTCAACATAATTGCACGCCTGTAAATGACACCTGCCCTCTAATCAAATCTTTGGGTCGTAAGTCGAGCAAAAATCACAAAAGACGTGCATATTTCAAAACGACATATTCAAGAGGCATATTTTATGCACATTTTTATTATTTTTCTTTTTTTCTGGTGTTAAAAAATAGGGCATGGAAAAACGCTCAACATCAGGAATTAATAAAGCCATGCAAATCCAGTCTACAAAAACGTTCACCTCACAGCCGTCAGAATGATCATCAGCAAAAACGTCTACAAAGGGTAAATGCTGAAGGGGTTTTAGACAACTGTGTACCCTCTAGCTGCTGGTGGGATGTAAGCTGGTAACAGCCAGTACTGAGACCAGAATGGACGTGTGTTTAAAGGTGAAAATTGTGCTACCATGTGATCTGGTAGGCCCAGTGATGGGCCTAACACCTGAGTAGACCAGAATCAAAAAGACACAGGCTGGAAATCCTGCACTGCAGCAACATGTACCATAGCCAAGACCTGGAAGAAACCAAAATGTCCATCAACAGAAAAATGCACCAAGAAGAAGTCGTCCATGTACACAATGGAATATTAGCCATGGAAAAGCATGGAACAGTGCCGTGGGCACCACCATAGAAGGATCTAGAGATAATCACCCAGCTTGAACTAAGAAAGAAACCGAAAGACAGGTATCCTATTACATCACTTATAGGTGCTGTGTAAAACTTGATACCCATGAAATAATTTCCAAGAGAAGGACACTCATAGATTCAGAAAACCAAATTATGTTGAACCAAAGGGAAAGGTGTAAGGAATGTACGAATTAGGATATGGGGGTTAACAGACATGTACTAATACATGTGAAATATATAATCATAAAATACCTATGCAATGCCAAGAGAGGTCTACTCAACACTCTGGAATAAACTACACGGGAAAGGATCCAACGATGAAGAGATCGAAACATAGACATAATGAACCACATTCTGTACACCTAGAACACACACAACATTTTTCTCAAATTTGCTCTGAATAAAAATTAAATATAAAAAACAAACAAGAAGTAACAAGATATAAGCTCTTGGGGGTTTGCCCTGGCACATTCCACTCTAATTTGCAGCCTACCAACACGATTTCCAGGAAAGCTCTGTTGCCCCAAAACCCACAGTTGGAAATGTAGAAATGCTGCCGCCTCGTGGCCGTTTCACGCAAGAGCGGCTGCAAAACCACAGTTAAGGGTCACTTAACATTCACAAGGACTCAGGGCTGTAAAGGACACCTGCCCTCAAAAATTGTGCTGAGGTATGGAATGGCCAAAAAAATTCAAAACTGGCAAATTTTTTGTGGAGATACTATGAAGAGGTAAGTTTTACTCACGATTTTTCCAAAAAAAAGCAAAATGGATAAAAGCTCAACATCAGGTATTATCAGACTCATGCAAATTTAGCCTACAAAAAGGTTTCAACTCACGCAACTCAACTACCATCAGCAAAAAGTCTACAAACAATAAATGCTGAAGGTGTTTTAGAGAATTGTGTACCCTCTAGCTGCTGGTGAGATGTAAAGTGGTAAGAGCCAATAATGAGAACAGAAAGGAGCTGCGTTTAAAAGTAAAAATGGAGCCAGCATTCCATTCAGCAGGCCCAGCGCTGAGCCTCTCACCTGAGAAGCCCAGAGTCGAGAAGGCACAGGCTGCAACATCTGCACTGCAGGAGTTTTCACAATAGCCAAGACACGGAAGCAACCAAAATGTCCATCAACAGATGAATGGATACAGAACAAGTGGTCCATGAACAAAATGGAATATTAGCCATGGAAAACAGTGAAACACTGCTCTTTGAGGCACCACAGATGAGCCTAGAGATAATCACAGAACATAAGGTAAGTCGGAAAGCAAAAGACATATCCTAGGATATCACTTATAGGCGTTATCTAACAACTGACACAAATGAACGTATTTTCACAGAGAAAGACACTCACAGACAAAGAAAACAAATTATTCTTATGTTAAAGGAAAGGTGGGGGCAATGGAAAATTAAGATTAGGGTTACCATACGTGTACAAACACCTACTAAATAGATATATCAAAAAGACCGATCATATAGCAAGGGAGGTCTATGGAACACTCGGCAATAATTTACATGGGAAGAGAATCTGTACATGAATATATATATATATATATGTATATATATATATGTGTGTGTGTGTGTGTGTGTGTATATATATATATATATATATATACATATATATATATATAGTGTTCAAATGAACCAGATTTTGTATACATAAGACAAACAATATTCTAATCATTACCCTGATTTAAAAAATTAAAACAACGAACAAGAAATAATGGGACATAAACTTACCGGGGCTTTTCCTGGCACATTCCATTCTCATTTACAACCTGGGAACTCGACTTCCAGAAAGGCTGTGCTGCCCTAGTAACCAGAATTGGGAATGCAGAAATGCTGCCACCTTGTGGCTGTTTCCCACAACAGCAGCTTTCAACCCAGTGCTAATGGTCACTAAATATTCACACTCATTGCAGGCCTGTAAATGACACCTGCTGAAAAAAAAGAATCCTGGGTTCGAAAATTGACAAAAAAATTCAAAAGAGGGCAGCCTTCCCAGAAGACAATTTCAAGAGGTTTATTGTACTCACAGTTTTATCTGTTTTTGTTTAACAGAAATAAAAAAAGGCGTTGAATAATGCTGAACATTAGGAATTATTAGAGACATGCAAATCCAAATTACAAAAGCCTATCAGCTCACACCAGTCAGAATGGCAATCAGCAAAACTTCTGCAAACAATAAATGCTGAAGGGGTTGTGGAGAAATGCATTCCCTCGGCTCTAAGTGGGACATGGTAAGAGCCAGTAATGAAAACACAAAAGAGGTGCCTTGAAAAGGTAAATATTGAGCTACCATTCAATCAAGCATACCCACTGCTGGGCCTATTGCCTGAGAGGATGAGAATCAAACAGACACAGGCTGGCAATCCTGCACTCCAGCAATATTTACCATAGCCAACATTTGGAAGCAACGAAAGTGACCGTCAACAGAGGAATGCAGGAAGAAGTAGTGGTCCATGTACACAATGGAATATTACTCCAATAAAAACAAATATAAATTCAATTTTAAAAACCAAACATAAGCAAGGAGACATCAGCTTTTGGGGGTTTATGCGGGCACATTCCACTCTAATGTATAACCGAGGAACACCACGGGCAGGAAGGTCTGTTTCCCTTGTTCCCAGAGTGGGGCAAGTGGAAATACTGCCGCCCAATGGCCGTTACCTGCAACAGCAGCTTTAAAACCTGTGCTGAGGGTCACTTCATATGCACAAGTACTGGAGGGCTGTAAATGAAACCTGACCTCAAAATGTCTTCAGGGAGGTAATGGCCAAAATATTTTGAAATGTGGCACATACTCCAAGAAATCCATTTGAAGAGGTAAGCTGTACTCACAGTTTGAAGAAAAATAGGGCATGACTGAAAGCTGAATTTCAAGGGATTATGAGACGCATGCAAATCCAACCAAAAGGAGGTATCAACTCACACCACTCAAAATAAACATCATCAGAAACACTACAAAAAATAAATGTTGAAGGGGTTGTGGAGAAGTGCATACCCTCAACGTTAGGTGGGACGTAAGCTGGTAAGCGTCACTAATGAGAACAGAATGGAGGTGACTTTACAAGGTAAAAATCTGGCTACCATATGATCCAGCAGGCCCATCCTGGGCCTATAACCGAAGATACACAATTGGAAAGACACAGTCAGGCAAATGTGCATTGCAGCAGTATAACAATAGCCAAGACATGGAAGCAACCAAAAAGTCCATCAACAGATGAGTGGACAAAGAAGAAGTGGAACAGGTACAGATAGAATATTAGCCAAGGAGACAAATGACACAATGCCATTTTCAGCACCGTAGATGAGTCTGGAAGTAATCACGCAACTTGCAGTAAGTCAGAAAGTGAAAGACACATATCCTATATCACTTATAGGTGTTACCTAAAAATTGATACCAGTGAAGATATTTGCACAGAGACAGGCAGTGAGACATTCATTAAACAAACTTAGGGTTCACCAATGGAAAGATGTGAGGATTGGATACATTAGGATGTCAGGGTAAACAGAGATATACAAACAGGTGAAGTATATAATCACCGAAAACCTACGGAATACCAAGGGAAGACTACTCAACATTGAGTCATAACCTACATGGGAAAAGGATCCAAATGACAATGGATATATGTGTGTGTGTGTGTGTGTGTGTGTGTGTAAAACAACCACATCTTGCACACCTAGAACAATCAAAACATCGTAATCAAACTTGCTGTGATAAAAAATGAAAATTACATTTACAAAACGAACAAGAAGTAGTGAGATATAAACTTAAGGGGCTTCTTCCTGGCACATTCCATTCTAATTTGCAACCTAGAACACGACTTCCATTGAGGCTCTGTGGGCCTAGTAACCACAGTTGGTAAAGGAGAACTGCTGCCGCCTTGTGGCCGTTTCACACAACAGCAGCTCAAAACGCAGTGCTGACGGTTGCTTGATAGTCAACATAATTGCACGCCTGTAAATGACACCTGCCCTCTAATCAAATCCTTGGGTCGTAAATCGAGCAAAAATCACAAAAGACGTGCATATTTCAAAACGACATATTCAAGAGGCATATTTTATGCACATTTTTATTATTTTTCTTTTTTTCTGGTGTTAAAAAATAGGGCATGGAAAAACGCTCAACATCAGGAATTAATAAAGCCATGCAAATCCAGTCTACAAAAACGTTCACCTCACAGCCGTCAGAATGATCATCAGCAAAAACGTCTACAAAGGGTAAATGCTGAAGGGGTTTTAGACAACTGTGTACCCTCTAGCTGCTGGTGGGATGTAAGCTGGTAACAGCCAGTACTGAGACCAGAATGGACGTGTGTTTAAAGGTGAAAATTGTGCTACCATGTGATCTGGTAGGCCCAGTGATGGGCCTAACACCTGAGTAGACCAGAATCAAAAAGACACAGGCTGGAAATCCTGCACTGCAGCAACATGTACCATAGCCAAGACCTGGAAGAAACCAAAATGTCCATCAACAGAAAAATGCACCAAGAAGAAGTCGTCCATGTACACAATGGAATATTAGCCATGGAAAAGCATGGAACAGTGCCGTGGGCACCACCATAGAAGGATCTAGAGATAATCACCCAGCTTGAACTAAGAAAGAAACCGAAAGACAGGTATCCTATTACATCACTTATAGGTGCTGTGTAAAACTTGATACCCATGAAATAATTTCCAAGAGAAGGACACTCATAGATTCAGAAAACCAAATTATGTTGAACCAAAGGGAAAGGTGTAAGGAATGTACGAATTAGGATATGGGGGTTAACAGACATGTACTAATACATGTGAAATATATAATCATAAAATACCTATGCAATGCCAAGAGAGGGCTACTCAACACTCTGGAATAAACTACACGGGAAAGGATCCAACGATGAAGAGATCGAAACATAGACATAATGAACCACATTCTGTACACCTAGAACACACACAACATTTTTCTCAAATTTGCTCTGAATAAAAATTAAATATAAAAAACAAACAAGAAGTAACAAGATATAAGCTCTTGGGGGTTTGCCCTGGCACATTCCACTCTAATTTGCAGCCTACCAACACGATTTCCAGGAAAGCTCTGTTGCCCCAAAACCCACAGTTGGAAATGTAGAAATGCTGCCGCCTCGTGGCCGTTTCACGCAAGAGCGGCTGCAAAACCACAGTTAAGGGTCACTTAACATTCACAAGGACTCAGGGCTGTAAAGGACACCTGCCCTCAAAAATTGTGCTGAGGTATGGAATGGCCAAAAAAATTCAAAACTGGCAAATTTTTTGTGGAGATACTATGAAGAGGTAAGTTTTACTCACGATTTTTCCAAAAAAAAGCAAAATGGATAAAAGCTCAACATCAGGTATTATCAGACTCATGCAAATTTAGCCTACAAAAAGGTTTCAACTCACGCAACTCAACTACCATCAGCAAAAAGTCTACAAACAATAAATGCTGAAGGTGTTTTAGAGAATTGTGTACCCTCTAGCTGCTGGTGAGATGTAAAGTGGTAAGAGCCAATAATGAGAACAGAAAGGAGCTGCGTTTAAAAGTAAAAATGGAGCCAGCATTCCATTCAGCAGGCCCAGCGCTGAGCCTCTCACCTGAGAAGACCAGAGTCGAGAAGGCACAGGCTGCAACATCTGCACTGCAGGAGTTTTCACAATAGCCAAGACACGGAAGCAACCAAAATGTCCATCAACAGATGAATGGATACAGAACAAGTGGTCCATGAACAAAATGGAATATTAGCCATGGAAAACAGTGAAACACTGCTCTTTGAGGCACCACAGATGAGCCTAGAGATAATCACAGAACATAAGGTAAGTCGGAAAGCAAAAGACATATCCTAGGATATCACTTATAGGCGTTATCTAACAACTGACACAAATGAACGTATTTTCACAGAGAAAGACACTCACAGACAAAGAAAACAAATTATTCTTATGTTAAAGGAAAGGTGGGGTCAATGGAAAATTAAGATTAGGGTTACCATACGTGTACAAACACCTACTAAATAGATATATCAAAAAGACCGATCATATAGCAAGGGAGGTCTACGGAACACTCGGCAATAATTTACATGGGAAGAGAATCTGTACATGAATATATATATATATGTATATATATATATATGTGTGTGTGTGTGTGTGTATATATATATATGTATATATATATATACATATATATATATAGTGTTCAAATGAACCAGATTTTGTACACATAAGACAAACAATATTCTAATCATTACCCTGATTTAAAAAATTAAAACAACGAACAAGAAATAATGGGACATAAACTTACCGGGGCTTTTCCTGGCACATTCCATTCTCATTTACAACCTGGGAACTCGACTTCCAGAAAGGCTGTGCTGCCCTAGTAACCCGAATTGGGAATGCAGAAATGCTGCCACCTTGTGGCTGTTTCCCACAACAGCAGCTTTCAACCCAGTGCTAATGGTCACTAAATATTCACACTCATTGCAGGCCTGTAAATGACACCTGCTGAAAAAAAAGAATCCTGGGTTCGAAAATTGACAAAAAAATTCAAAAGAGGGCAGCCTTCCCAGAAGACAATTTCAAGAGGTTTATTGTACTCACAGTTTTATCTGTTTTTGTTTAACAGAAATAAAAAAAGGCGTTGAATAATGCTGAACATTAGGAATTATTAGAGACATGCAAATCCAAATTACAAAAGCCTATCAGCTCACACCAGTCAGAATGGCAATCAGCAAAACTTCTGCAAACAATAAATGCTGAAGGGGTTGTGGAGAAATGCATTCCCTCGGCTCTAAGTGGGACATGGTAAGAGCCAGTAATGAAAACACAAAAGAGGTGCCTTGAAAAGGTAAATATTGAGCTACCATTCAATCAAGCATACCCACTGCTGGGCCTATTGCCTGAGAGGATGAGAATCAAACAGACACAGGCTGGCAATCCTGCACTCCAGCAATATTTACCATAGCCAACATTTGGAAGCAACGAAAGTGACCGTCAACAGAGGAATGCAGGAAGAAGTAGTGGTCCATGTACACAATGGAATATTACTCCAATAAAAACAAATATAAATTCAATTTTAAAAACCAAACATAAGCAAGGAGACATCAGCTTTTGGGGGTTTATGCGGGCACATTCCACTCTAATGTATAACCGAGGAACACCACGGGCAGGAAGGTCTGTTTCCCTTGTTCCCAGAGTGGGGCAAGTGGAAATACTGCCGCCCAATGGCCGTTACCTGCAACAGCAGCTTTAAAACCTGTGCTGAGGGTCACTTCATATGCACAAGTACTGGAGGGCTGTAAATGAAACCTGACCTCAAAATGTCTTCAGGGAGGTAATGGCCAAAATATTTTGAAATGTGGCACATACTCCAAGAAATCCATTTGAAGAGGTAAGCTGTACTCACAGTTTGAAGAAAAATAGGGCATGACTGAAAGCTGAATTTCAAGGGATTATGAGACGCATGCAAATCCAACCAAAAGGAGGTATCAACTCACACCACTCAAAATAAACATCATCAGAAACACTACAAAAAATAAATGTTGAAGGGGTTGTGGAGAAGTGCATACCCTCAACGTTAGGTGGGACGTAAGCTGGTAAGCGTCACTAATGAGAACAGAATGGAGGTGACTTTACAAGGTAAAAATCTGGCTACCATATGATCCAGCAGGCCCATCCTGGGCCTATAACCGAAGATACACAATTGGAAAGACACAGTCAGGCAAATGTGCATTGCAGCAGTATAACAATAGCCAAGACATGGAAGCAACCAAAAAGTCCATCAACAGATGAGTGGACAAAGAAGAAGTGGAACAGGTACAGATAGAATATTAGCCAAGGAGACAAATGACACAATGCCATTTTCAGCACCGTAGATGAGTCTGGAAGTAATCACGCAACTTGCAGTAAGTCAGAAAGTGAAAGACACATATCCTATATCACTTATAGGTGTTACCTAAAAATTGATACCAGTGAAGATATTTGCACAGAGACAGGCAGTGAGACATTCATTAAACAAACTTAGGGTTCACCAATGGAAAGATGTGAGGATTGGATACATTAGGATGTCAGGGTAAACAGAGATATACAAACAGGTGAAGTATATAATCACCGAAAACCTACGGAATACCAAGGGAAGACTACTCAACATTGAGTCATAACCTACATGGGAAAAGGATCCAAATGACAATGGATATATGTGTGTGTGTGTGTGTGTGTGTGTGTGTGTGTGTAAAACAACCACATCTTGCACACCTAGATCAAAACATCGTAATCAAACTTGCTGTGATAAAAAATGAAAATTACATTTACAAAACGAACAAGAAGTAGTGAGATATAAACTTAAGGGGCTTATTCCTGGCACATTCCATTCTAATTTGCAACCTAGAACACGACTTCCATTGAGGCTCTGTGGGCCTAGTAACCACAGTTGGTAAAGGAGAACTGCTGCCGCCTTGTGGCCGTTTCACACAACAGCAGCTCAAAACGCAGTGCTGACGGTTGCTTGATAGTCAACATAATTGCACGCCTGTAAATGACACCTGCCCTCTAATCAAATCTTTGGGTCGTAAGTCGAGCAAAAATCACAAAAGACGTGCATATTTCAAAACGACATATTCAAGAGGCATATTTTATGCACATTTTTATTATTTTTCTTTTTTTCTGGTGTTAAAAAATAGGGCATGGAAAAACGCTCAACATCAGGAATTAATAAAGCCATGCAAATCCAGTCTACAAAAACGTTCACCTCACAGCCGTCAGAATGATCATCAGCAAAAACGTCTACAAAGGGTAAATGCTGAAGGGGTTTTAGACAACTGTGTACCCTCTAGCTGCTGGTGGGATGTAAGCTGGTAACAGCCAGTACTGAGACCAGAATGGACGTGTGTTTAAAGGTGAAAATTGTGCTACCATGTGATCTGGTAGGCCCAGTGATGGGCCTAACACCTGAGTAGACCAGAATCAAAAAGACACAGGCTGGAAATCCTGCACTGCAGCAACATGTACCATAGCCAAGACCTGGAAGAAACCAAAATGTCCATCAACAGAAAAATGCACCAAGAAGAAGTCGTCCATGTACACAATGGAATATTAGCCATGGAAAAGCATGGAACAGTGCCGTGGGCACCACCATAGAAGGATCTAGAGATAATCACCCAGCTTGAACTAAGAAAGAAACCGAAAGACAGGTATCCTATTACATCACTTATAGGTGCTATGTAAAACTTGATACCCATGAAATAATTTCCAAGAGAAGGACACTCATAGATTCAGAAAACCAAATTATGTTGAACCAAAGGGAAAGGTGTAAGGAATGTACGAATTAGGATATGGGGGTTAACAGACATGTACTAATACATGTGAAATATATAATCATAAAATACCTATGCAATGCCAAGAGAGGTCTACTCAACACTCTGGAATAAACTACACGGGAAAGGATCCAACGATGAAGAGATCGAAACATAGACATAATGAACCACATTCTGTACACCTAGAACACACACAACATTTTTCTCAAATTTGCTCTGAATAAAAATTAAATATAAAAAACAAACAAGAAGTAACAAGATATAAGCTCTTGGGGGTTTGCCCTGGCACATTCCACTCTAATTTGCAGCCTACCAACACGATTTCCAGGAAAGCTCTGTTGCCCCAAAACCCACAGTTGGAAATGTAGAAATGCTGCCGCCTCGTGGCCGTTTCACGCAAGAGCGGCTGCAAAACCACAGTTAAGGGTCACTTAACATTCACAAGGACTCAGGGCTGTAAAGGACACCTGCCCTCAAAAATTGTGCTGAGGTATGGAATGGCCAAAAAAATTCAAAACTGGCAAATTTTTTGTGGAGATACTATGAAGAGGTAAGTTTTACTCACGATTTTTCCAAAAAAAAGCAAAATGGATAAAAGCTCAACATCAGGTATTATCAGACTCATGCAAATTTAGCCTACAAAAAGGTTTCAACTCACGCAACTCAACTACCATCAGCAAAAAGTCTACAAACAATAAATGCTGAAGGTGTTTTAGAGAATTGTGTACCCTCTAGCTGCTGGTGAGATGTAAAGTGGTAAGAGCCAATAATGAGAACAGAAAGGAGCTGCGTTTAAAAGTAAAAATGGAGCCAGCATTCCATTCAGCAGGCCCAGCGCTGAGCCTCTCACCTGAGAAGACCAGAGTCGAGAAGGCACAGGCTGCAACATCTGCACTGCAGGAGTTTTCACAATAGCCAAGACACGGAAGCAACCAAAATGTCCATCAACAGATGAATGGATACAGAACAAGTGGTCCATGAACAAAATGGAATATTAGCCATGGAAAACAGTGAAACACTGCTCTTTGAGGCACCACAGATGAGCCTAGAGATAATCACAGAACATAAGGTAAGTCGGAAAGCAAAAGACATATCCTAGGATATCACTTATAGGCGTTATCTAACAACTGACACAAATGAACGTATTTTCACAGAGAAAGACACTCACAGACAAAGAAAACAAATTATTCTTATGTTAAAGGAAAGGTGGGGGCAATGGAAAATTAAGATTAGGGTTACCATACGTGTACAAACACCTACTAAATAGATATATCAAAAAGACCGATCATATAGCAAGGGAGGTCTATGGAACACTCGGCAATAATTTACATGGGAAGAGAATCTGTACATGAATATATATATATATATATGTATATATATATATATGTGTGTGTGTGTGTGTGTATATATATATATATATATACATATATATATATAGTGTTCAAATGAACCAGATTTTGTATACATAAGACAAACAATATTCTAATCATTACCCTGATTTAAAAAATTAAAACAACGAACAAGAAATAATGGGACATAAACTTACCGGGGCTTTTCCTGGCACATTCCATTCTCATTTACAACCTGGGAACTCGACTTCCAGAAAGGCTGTGCTGCCCTAGTAACCAGAATTGGGAATGCAGAAATGCTGCCACCTTGTGGCTGTTTCCCACAACAGCAGCTTTCAACCCAGTGCTAATGGTCACTAAATATTCACACTCATTGCAGGCCTGTAAATGACACCTGCTGAAAAAAAAGAATCCTGGGTTCGAAAATTGACAAAAAAATTCAAAAGAGGGCAGCCTTCCCAGAAGACAATTTCAAGAGGTTTATTGTACTCACAGTTTTATCTGTTTTTGTTTAACAGAAATAAAAAAAGGCGTTGAATAATGCTGAACATTAGGAATTATTAGAGACATGCAAATCCAAATTACAAAAGCCTATCAGCTCACACCAGTCAGAATGGCAATCAGCAAAACTTCTGCAAACAATAAATGCTGAAGGGGTTGTGGAGAAATGCATTCCCTCGGCTCTAAGTGGGACATGGTAAGAGCCAGTAATGAAAACACAAAAGAGGTGCCTTGAAAAGGTAAATATTGAGCTACCATTCAATCAAGCATACCCACTGCTGGGCCTATTGCCTGAGAGGATGAGAATCAAACAGACACAGGCTGGCAATCCTGCACTCCAGCAATATTTACCATAGCCAACATTTGGAAGCAACGAAAGTGACCGTCAACAGAGGAATGCAGGAAGAAGTAGTGGTCCATGTACACAATGGAATATTACTCCAATAAAAACAAATATAAATTCAATTTTAAAAACCAAACATAAGCAAGGAGACATCAGCTTTTGGGGGTTTATGCGGGCACATTCCACTCTAATGTATAACCGAGGAACACCACGGGCAGGAAGGTCTGTTTCCCTTGTTCCCAGAGTGGGGCAAGTGGAAATACTGCCGCCCAATGGCCGTTACCTGCAACAGCAGCTTTAAAACCTGTGCTGAGGGTCACTTCATATGCACAAGTACTGGAGGGCTGTAAATGAAACCTGACCTCAAAATGTCTTCAGGGAGGTAATGGCCAAAATATTTTGAAATGTGGCACATACTCCAAGAAATCCATTTGAAGAGGTAAGCTGTACTCACAGTTTGAAGAAAAATAGGGCATGACTGAAAGCTGAATTTCAAGGGATTATGAGACGCATGCAAATCCAACCAAAAGGAGGTATCAACTCACACCACTCAAAATAAACATCATCAGAAACACTACAAAAAATAAATGTTGAAGGGGTTGTGGAGAAGTGCATACCCTCAACATTAGGTGGGACGTAAGCTGGTAAGCGTCACTAATGAGAACAGAATGGAGGTGACTTTACAAGGTAAAAATCTGGCTACCATATGATCCAGCAGGCCCATCCTGGGCCTATAACCGAAGATACACAATTGGAAAGACACAGTCAGGCAAATGTGCATTGCAGCAGTATAACAATAGCCAAGACATGGAAGCAACCAAAAAGTCCATCAACAGATGAGTGGACAAAGAAGAAGTGGAACAGGTACAGATAGAATATTAGCCAAGGAGACAAATGACACAATGCCATTTTCAGCACCGTAGATGAGTCTGGAAGTAATCACGCAACTTGCAGTAAGTCAGAAAGTGAAAGACACATATCCTATATCACTTATAGGTGTTACCTAAAAATTGATACCAGTGAAGATATTTGCACAGAGACAGGCAGTGAGACATTCATTAAACAAACTTAGGGTTCACCAATGGAAAGATGTGAGGATTGGATACATTAGGATGTCAGGGTAAACAGAGATATACAAACAGGTGAAGTATATAATCACCGAAAACCTACGGAATACCAAGGGAAGACTACTCAACATTGAGTCATAACCTACATGGGAAAAGGATCCAAATGACAATGGATATATGTGTGTGTGTGTGTGTGTGTGTGTGTGTGTGTGTGTGTGTAAAACAACCACATCTTGCACACCTAGAACAATCAAAACATCGTAATCAAACTTGCTGTGATAAAAAATGAAAATTACATTTACAAAACGAACAAGAAGTAGTGAGATATAAACTTAAGGGGCTTATTCCTGGCACATTCCATTCTAATTTGCAACCTAGAACACGACTTCCATTGAGGCTCTGTGGGCCTAGTAACCACAGTTGGTAAAGGAGAACTGCTGCCGCCTTGTGGCCGTTTCACACAACAGCAGCTCAAAACGCAGTGCTGACGGTTGCTTGATAGTCAACATAATTGCACGCCTGTAAATGACACCTGCCCTCTAATCAAATCCTTGGGTCGTAAATCGAGCAAAAATCACAAAAGACGTGCATATTTCAAAACGACATATTCAAGAGGCATATTTTATGCACATTTTTATTATTTTTCTTTTTTCTGGTGTTAAAAAATAGGGCATGGAAAAACGCTCAACATCAGGAATTAATAAAGCCATGCAAATCCAGTCTACAAAAACGTTCACCTCACAGCCGTCAGAATGATCATCAGCAAAAACGTCTACAAAGGGTAAATGCTGAAGGGGTTTTAGACAACTGTGTACCCTCTAGCTGCTGGTGGGATGTAAGCTGGTAACAGCCAGTACTGAGACCAGAATGGACGTGTGTTTAAAGGTGAAAATTGTGCTACCATGTGATCTGGTAGGCCCAGTGATGGGCCTAACACCTGAGTAGACCAGAATCAAAAAGACACAGGCTGGAAATCCTGCACTGCAGCAACATGTACCATAGCCAAGACCTGGAAGAAACCAAAATGTCCATCAACAGAAAAATGCACCAAGAAGAAGTCGTCCATGTACACAATGGAATATTAGCCATGGAAAAGCATGGAACAGTGCCGTGGGCACCACCATAGAAGGATCTAGAGATAATCACCCAGCTTGAACTAAGAAAGAAACCGAAAGACAGGTATCCTATTACATCACTTATAGGTGCTATGTAAAACTTGATACCCATGAAATAATTTCCAAGAGAAGGACACTCATAGATTCAGAAAACCAAATTATGTTGAACCAAAGGGAAAGGTGTAAGGAATGTACGAATTAGGATATGGGGGTTAACAGACATGTACTAATACATGTGAAATATATAATCATAAAATACCTATGCAATGCCAAGAGAGGTCTACTCAACACTCTGGAATAAACTACACGGGAAAGGATCCAACGATGAAGAGATCGAAACATAGACATAATGAACCACATTCTGTACACCTAGAACACACACAACATTTTTCTCAAATTTGCTCTGAATAAAAATTAAATATAAAAAACAAACAAGAAGTAACAAGATATAAGCTCTTGGGGGTTTGCCCTGGCACATTCCACTCTAATTTGCAGCCTACCAACACGATTTCCAGGAAAGCTCTGTTGCCCCAAAACCCACAGTTGGAAATGTAGAAATGCTGCCGCCTCGTGGCCGTTTCACGCAAGAGCGGCTGCAAAACCACAGTTAAGGGTCACTTAACATTCACAAGGACTCAGGGCTGTAAAGGACACCTGCCCTCAAAAATTGTGCTGAGGTATGGAATGGCCAAAAAAATTCAAAACTGGCAAATTTTTTGTGGAGATACTATGAAGAGGTAAGTTTTACTCACGATTTTTCCAAAAAAAAGCAAAATGGATAAAAGCTCAACATCAGGTATTATCAGACTCATGCAAATTTAGCCTACAAAAAGGTTTCAACTCACGCAACTCAACTACCATCAGCAAAAAGTCTACAAACAATAAATGCTGAAGGTGTTTTAGAGAATTGTGTACCCTCTAGCTGCTGGTGAGATGTAAAGTGGTAAGAGCCAATAATGAGAACAGAAAGGAGCTGCGTTTAAAAGTAAAAATGGAGCCAGCATTCCATTCAGCAGGCCCAGCGCTGAGCCTCTCACCTGAGAAGACCAGAGTCGAGAAGGCACAGGCTGCAACATCTGCACTGCAGGAGTTTTCACAATAGCCAAGACACGGAAGCAACCAAAATGTCCATCAACAGATGAATGGATACAGAACAAGTGGTCCATGAACAAAATGGAATATTAGCCATGGAAAACAGTGAAACACTGCTCTTTGAGGCACCACAGATGAGCCTAGAGATAATCACAGAACATAAGGTAAGTCGGAAAGCAAAAGACATATCCTAGGATATCACTTATAGGCGTTATCTAACAACTGACACAAATGAACGTATTTTCACAGAGAAAGACACTCACAGACAAAGAAAACAAATTATTCTTATGTTAAAGGAAAGGTGGGGGCAATGGAAAATTAAGATTAGGGTTACCATACGTGTACAAACACCTACTAAATAGATATATCAAAAAGACCGATCATATAGCAAGGGAGGTCTATGGAACACTCGGCAATAATTTACATGGGAAGAGAATCTGTACATGAATATATATATATATATATGTATATATATATATATGTGTGTGTGTGTGTGTGTATATATATATATATATATACATATATATATATATAGTGTTCAAATGAACCAGATTTTGTATACATAAGACAAACAATATTCTAATCATTACCCTGATTTAAAAAATTAAAACAACGAACAAGAAATAATGGGACATAAACTTACCGGGGCTTTTCCTGGCACATTCCATTCTCATTTACAACCTGGGAACTCGACTTCCAGAAAGGCTGTGCTGCCCTAGTAACCAGAATTGGGAATGCAGAAATGCTGCCACCTTGTGGCTGTTTCCCACAACAGCAGCTTTCAACCCAGTGCTAATGGTCACTAAATATTCACACTCATTGCAGGCCTGTAAATGACACCTGCTGAAAAAAAAGAATCCTGGGTTCGAAAATTGACAAAAAAATTCAAAAGAGGGCAGCCTTCCCAGAAGACAATTTCAAGAGGTTTATTGTACTCACAGTTTTATCTGTTTTTGTTTAACAGAAATAAAAAAAGGCGTTGAATAATGCTGAACATTAGGAATTATTAGAGACATGCAAATCCAAATTACAAAAGCCTATCAGCTCACACCAGTCAGAATGGCAATCAGCAAAACTTCTGCAAACAATAAATGCTGAAGGGGTTGTGGAGAAATGCATTCCCTCGGCTCTAAGTGGGACATGGTAAGAGCCAGTAATGAAAACACAAAAGAGGTGCCTTGAAAAGGTAAATATTGAGCTACCATTCAATCAAGCATACCCACTGCTGGGCCTATTGCCTGAGAGGATGAGAATCAAACAGACACAGGCTGGCAATCCTGCACTCCAGCAATATTTACCATAGCCAACATTTGGAAGCAACGAAAGTGACCGTCAACAGAGGAATGCAGGAAGAAGTAGTGGTCCATGTACACAATGGAATATTACTCCAATAAAAACAAATATAAATTCAATTTTAAAAACCAAACATAAGCAAGGAGACATCAGCTTTTGGGGGTTTATGCGGGCACATTCCACTCTAATGTATAACCGAGGAACACCACGGGCAGGAAGGTCTGTTTCCCTTGTTCCCAGAGTGGGGCAAGTGGAAATACTGCCGCCCAATGGCCGTTACCTGCAACAGCAGCTTTAAAACCTGTGCTGAGGGTCATTTCATATGCACAAGTACTGGAGGGCTGTAAATGAAACCTGACCTCAAAATGTCTTCAGGGAGGTAATGGCCAAAATATTTTGAAATGTGGCACATACTCCAAGAAATCCATTTGAAGAGGTAAGCTGTACTCACAGTTTGAAGAAAAATAGGGCATGACTGAAAGCTGAATTTCAAGGGATTATGAGACGCATGCAAATCCAACCAAAAGGAGGTATCAACTCACACCACTCAAAATAAACATCATCAGAAACACTACAAAAAATAAATGTTGAAGGGGTTGTGGAGAAGTGCATACCCTCAACATTAGGTGGGACGTAAGCTGGTAAGCGTCACTAATGAGAACAGAATGGAGGTGACTTTACAAGGTAAAAATCTGGCTACCATATGATCCAGCAGGCCCATCCTGGGCCTATAACCGAAGATACACAATTGGAAAGACACAGTCAGGCAAATGTGCATTGCAGCAGTATAACAATAGCCAAGACATGGAAGCAACCAAAAAGTCCATCAACAGATGAGTGGACAAAGAAGAAGTGGAACAGGTACAGATAGAATATTAGCCAAGGAGACAAATGACACAATGCCATTTTCAGCACCGTAGATGAGTCTGGAAGTAATCACGCAACTTGCAGTAAGTCAGAAAGTGAAAGACACATATCCTATATCACTTATAGGTGTTACCTAAAAATTGATACCAGTGAAGATATTTGCACAGAGACAGGCAGTGAGACATTCATTAAACAAACTTAGGGTTCACCAATGGAAAGATGTGAGGATTGGATACATTAGGATGTCAGGGTAAACAGAGATATACAAACAGGTGAAGTATATAATCACCGAAAACCTACGGAATACCAAGGGAAGACTACTCAACATTGAGTCATAACCTACATGGGAAAAGGATCCAAATGACAATGGATATATGTGTGTGTGTGTGTGTGTGTGTGTGTGTGTGTGTGTGTGTGTAAAACAACCACATCTTGCACACCTAGAACAATCAAAACATCGTAATCAAACTTGCTGTGATAAAAAATGAAAATTACATTTACAAAACGAACAAGAAGTAGTGAGATATAAACTTAAGGGGCTTATTCCTGGCACATTCCATTCTAATTTGCAACCTAGAACACGACTTCCATTGAGGCTCTGTGGGCCTAGTAACCACAGTTGGTAAAGGAGAACTGCTGCCGCCTTGTGGCCGTTTCACACAACAGCAGCTCAAAACGCAGTGCTGACGGTTGCTTGATAGTCAACATAATTGCACGCCTGTAAATGACACCTGCCCTCTAATCAAATCCTTGGGTCGTAAATCGAGCAAAAATCACAAAAGACGTGCATATTTCAAAACGACATATTCAAGAGGCATATTTTATGCACATTTTTATTATTTTTCTTTTTTCTGGTGTTAAAAAATAGGGCATGGAAAAACGCTCAACATCAGGAATTAATAAAGCCATGCAAATCCAGTCTACAAAAACGTTCACCTCACAGCCGTCAGAATGATCATCAGCAAAAACGTCTACAAAGGGTAAATGCTGAAGGGGTTTTAGACAACTGTGTACCCTCTAGCTGCTGGTGGGATGTAAGCTGGTAACAGCCAGTACTGAGACCAGAATGGACGTGTGTTTAAAGGTGAAAATTGTGCTACCATGTGATCTGGTAGGCCCAGTGATGGGCCTAACACCTGAGTAGACCAGAATCAAAAAGACACAGGCTGGAAATCCTGCACTGCAGCAACATGTACCATAGCCAAGACCTGGAAGAAACCAAAATGTCCATCAACAGAAAAATGCACCAAGAAGAAGTCGTCCATGTACACAATGGAATATTAGCCATGGAAAAGCATGGAACAGTGCCGTGGGCACCACCATAGAAGGATCTAGAGATAATCACCCAGCTTGAACTAAGAAAGAAACCGAAAGACAGGTATCCTATTACATCACTTATAGGTGCTATGTAAAACTTGATACCCATGAAATAATTTCCAAGAGAAGGACACTCATAGATTCAGAAAACCAAATTATGTTGAACCAAAGGGAAAGGTGTAAGGAATGTACGAATTAGGATATGGGGGTTAACAGACATGTACTAATACATGTGAAATATATAATCATAAAATACCTATGCAATGCCAAGAGAGGTCTACTCAACACTCTGGAATAAACTACACGGGAAAGGATCCAACGATGAAGAGATCGAAACATAGACATAATGAACCACATTCTGTACACCTAGAACACACACAACATTTTTCTCAAATTTGCTCTGAATAAAAATTAAATATAAAAAACAAACAAGAAGTAACAAGATATAAGCTCTTGGGGGTTTGCCCTGGCACATTCCACTCTAATTTGCAGCCTACCAACACGATTTCCAGGAAAGCTCTGTTGCCCCAAAACCCACAGTTGGAAATGTAGAAATGCTGCCGCCTCGTGGCCGTTTCACGCAAGAGCGGCTGCAAAACCACAGTTAAGGGTCACTTAACATTCACAAGGACTCAGGGCTGTAAAGGACACCTGCCCTCAAAAATTGTGCTGAGGTATGGAATGGCCAAAAAAATTCAAAACTGGCAAATTTTTTGTGGAGATACTATGAAGAGGTAAGTTTTACTCACGATTTTTCCAAAAAAAAGCAAAATGGATAAAAGCTCAACATCAGGTATTATTAGACTCATGCAAATTTAGCCTACAAAAAGGTTTCAACTCACGCAACTCAACTACCATCAGCAAAAAGTCTACAAACAATAAATGCTGAAGGTGTTTTAGAGAATTGTGTACCCTCTAGCTGCTGGTGAGATGTAAAGTGGTAAGAGCCAATAATGAGAACAGAAAGGAGCTGCGTTTAAAAGTAAAAATGGAGCCAGCATTCCATTCAGCAGGCCCAGCGCTGAGCCTCTCACCTGAGAAGACCAGAGTCGAGAAGGCACAGGCTGCAACATCTGCACTGCAGGAGTTTTCACAATAGCCAAGACACGGAAGCAACCAAAATGTCCATCAACAGATGAATGGATACAGAACAAGTGGTCCATGAACAAAATGGAATATTAGCCATGGAAAACAGTGAAACACTGCTCTTTGAGGCACCACAGATGAGCCTAGAGATAATCACAGAACATAAGGTAAGTCGGAAAGCAAAAGACATATCCTAGGATATCACTTATAGGCGTTATCTAACAACTGACACAAATGAACGTATTTTCACAGAGAAAGACACTCACAGACAAAGAAAACAAATTATTCTTATGTTAAAGGAAAGGTGGGGGCAATGGAAAATTAAGATTAGGGTTACCATACGTGTACAAACACCTACTAAATAGATATATCAAAAAGACCGATCATATAGCAAGGGAGGTCTATGGAACACTCGGCAATAATTTACATGGGAAGAGAATCTGTACATGAATATATATATATATATGTATATATATATATATGTGTGTGTGTGTGTGTGTATATATATATATATATATATATACATATATATATATATAGTGTTCAAATGAACCAGATTTTGTATACATAAGACAAACAATATTCTAATCATTACCCTGATTTAAAAAATTAAAACAACGAACAAGAAATAATGGGACATAAACTTACCGGGGCTTTTCCTGGCACATTCCATTCTCATTTACAACCTGGGAACTCGACTTCCAGAAAGGCTGTGCTGCCCTAGTAACCAGAATTGGGAATGCAGAAATGCTGCCACCTTGTGGCTGTTTCCCACAACAGCAGCTTTCAACCCAGTGCTAATGGTCACTAAATATTCACACTCATTGCAGGCCTGTAAATGACACCTGCTGAAAAAAAAGAATCCTGGGTTCGAAAATTGACAAAAAAATTCAAAAGAGGGCAGCCTTCCCAGAAGACAATTTCAAGAGGTTTATTGTACTCACAGTTTTATCTGTTTTTGTTTAACAGAAATAAAAAAAGGCGTTGAATAATGCTGAACATTAGGAATTATTAGAGACATGCAAATCCAAATTACAAAAGCCTATCAGCTCACACCAGTCAGAATGGCAATCAGCAAAACTTCTGCAAACAATAAATGCTGAAGGGGTTGTGGAGAAATGCATTCCCTCGGCTCTAAGTGGGACATGGTAAGAGCCAGTAATGAAAACACAAAAGAGGTGCCTTGAAAAGGTAAATATTGAGCTACCATTCAATCAAGCATACCCACTGCTGGGCCTATTGCCTGAGAGGATGAGAATCAAACAGACACAGGCTGGCAATCCTGCACTCCAGCAATATTTACCATAGCCAACATTTGGAAGCAACGAAAGTGACCGTCAACAGAGGAATGCAGGAAGAAGTAGTGGTCCATGTACACAATGGAATATTACTCCAATAAAAACAAATATAAATTCAATTTTAAAAACCAAACATAAGCAAGGAGACATCAGCTTTTGGGGGTTTATGCGGGCACATTCCACTCTAATGTATAACCGAGGAACACCACGGGCAGGAAGGTCTGTTTCCCTTGTTCCCAGAGTGGGGCAAGTGGAAATACTGCCGCCCAATGGCCGTTACCTGCAACAGCAGCTTTAAAACCTGTGCTGAGGGTCACTTCATATGCACAAGTACTGGAGGGCTGTAAATGAAACCTGACCTCAAAATGTCTTCAGGGAGGTAATGGCCAAAATATTTTGAAATGTGGCACATACTCCAAGAAATCCATTTGAAGAGGTAAGCTGTACTCACAGTTTGAAGAAAAATAGGGCATGACTGAAAGCTGAATTTCAAGGGATTATGAGACGCATGCAAATCCAACCAAAAGGAGGTATCAACTCACACCACTCAAAATAAACATCATCAGAAACACTACAAAAAATAAATGTTGAAGGGGTTGTGGAGAAGTGCATACCCTCAACGTTAGGTGGGACGTAAGCTGGTAAGCGTCACTAATGAGAACAGAATGGAGGTGACTTTACAAGGTAAAAATCTGGCTACCATATGATCCAGCAGGCCCATCCTGGGCCTATAACCGAAGATACACAATTGGAAAGACACAGTCAGGCAAATGTGCATTGCAGCAGTATAACAATAGCCAAGACATGGAAGCAACCAAAAAGTCCATCAACAGATGAGTGGACAAAGAAGAAGTGGAACAGGTACAGATAGAATATTAGCCAAGGAGACAAATGACACAATGCCATTTTCAGCACCGTAGATGAGTCTGGAAGTAATCACGCAACTTGCAGTAAGTCAGAAAGTGAAAGACACATATCCTATATCACTTATAGGTGTTACCTAAAAATTGATACCAGTGAAGATATTTGCACAGAGACAGGCAGTGAGACATTCATTAAACAAACTTAGGGTTCACCAATGGAAAGATGTGAGGATTGGATACATTAGGATGTCAGGGTAAACAGAGATATACAAACAGGTGAAGTATATAATCACCGAAAACCTACGGAATACCAAGGGAAGACTACTCAACATTGAGTCATAACCTACATGGGAAAAGGATCCAAATGACAATGGATATATGTGTGTGTGTGTGTGTGTGTGTGTGTGTGTGTGTGTGTGTGTGTAAAACAACCACATCTTGCACACCTAGAACAATCAAAACATCGTAATCAAACTTGCTGTGATAAAAAATGAAAATTACATTTACAAAACGAACAAGAAGTAGTGAGATATAAACTTAAGGGGCTTCTTCCTGGCACATTCCATTCTAATTTGCAACCTAGAACACGACTTCCATTGAGGCTCTGTGGGCCTAGTAACCACAGTTGGTAAAGGAGAACTGCTGCCGCCTTGTGGCCGTTTCACACAACAGCAGCTCAAAACGCAGTGCTGACGGTTGCTTGATAGTCAACATAATTGCACGCCTGTAAATGACACCTGCCCTCTAATCAAATCCTTGGGTCGTAAGTCGAGCAAAAATCACAAAAGACGTGCATATTTCAAAACGACATATTCAAGAGGCATATTTTATGCACATTTTTATTATTTTTCTTTTTTTCTGGTGTTAAAAAATAGGGCATGGAAAAACGCTCAACATCAGGAATTAATAAAGCCATGCAAATCCAGTCTACAAAAACGTTCACCTCACAGCCGTCAGAATGATCATCAGCAAAAACGTCTACAAAGGGTAAATGCTGAAGGGGTTTTAGACAACTGTGTACCCTCTAGCTGCTGGTGGGATGTAAGCTGGTAACAGCCAGTACTGAGACCAGAATGGACGTGTGTTTAAAGGTGAAAATTGTGCTACCATGTGATCTGGTAGGCCCAGTGATGGGCCTAACACCTGAGTAGACCAGAATCAAAAAGACACAGGCTGGAAATCCTGCACTGCAGCAACATGTACCATAGCCAAGACCTGGAAGAAACCAAAATGTCCATCAACAGAAAAATGCACCAAGAAGAAGTCGTCCATGTACACAATGGAATATTAGCCATGGAAAAGCATGGAACAGTGCCGTGGGCACCACCATAGAAGGATCTAGAGATAATCACCCAGCTTGAACTAAGAAAGAAACCGAAAGACAGGTATCCTATTACATCACTTATAGGTGCTGTGTAAAACTTGATACCCATGAAATAATTTCCAAGAGAAGGACACTCATAGATTCAGAAAACCAAATTATGTTGAACCAAAGGGAAAGGTGTAAGGAATGTACGAATTAGGATATGGGGGTTAACAGACATGTACTAATACATGTGAAATATATAATCATAAAATACCTATGCAATGCCAAGAGAGGTCTACTCAACACTCTGGAATAAACTACACGGGAAAGGATCCAACGATGAAGAGATCGAAACATAGACATAATGAACCACATTCTGTACACCTAGAACACACACAACATTTTTCTCAAATTTGCTCTGAATAAAAATTAAATATAAAAAACAAACAAGAAGTAACAAGATATAAGCTCTTGGGGGTTTGCCCTGGCACATTCCACTCTAATTTGCAGCCTACCAACACGATTTCCAGGAAAGCTCTGTTGCCCCAAAACCCACAGTTGGAAATGTAGAAATGCTGCCGCCTCGTGGCCGTTTCACGCAAGAGCGGCTGCAAAACCACAGTTAAGGGTCACTTAACATTCACAAGGACTCAGGGCTGTAAAGGACACCTGCCCTCAAAAATTGTGCTGAGGTATGGAATGGCCAAAAAAATTCAAAACTGGCAAATTTTTTGTGGAGATACTATGAAGAGGTAAGTTTTACTCACGATTTTTCCAAAAAAAAGCAAAATGGATAAAAGCTCAACATCAGGTATTATCAGACTCATGCAAATTTAGCCTACAAAAAGGTTTCAACTCACGCAACTCAACTACCATCAGCAAAAAGTCTACAAACAATAAATGCTGAAGGTGTTTTAGAGAATTGTGTACCCTCTAGCTGCTGGTGAGATGTAAAGTGGTAAGAGCCAATAATGAGAACAGAAAGGAGCTGCGTTTAAAAGTAAAAATGGAGCCAGCATTCCATTCAGCAGGCCCAGCGCTGAGCCTCTCACCTGAGAAGACCAGAGTCGAGAAGGCACAGGCTGCAACATCTGCACTGCAGGAGTTTTCACAATAGCCAAGACACGGAAGCAACCAAAATGTCCATCAACAGATGAATGGATACAGAACAAGTGGTCCATGAACAAAATGGAATATTAGCCATGGAAAACAGTGAAACACTGCTCTTTGAGGCACCACAGATGAGCCTAGAGATAATCACAGAACATAAGGTAAGTCGGAAAGCAAAAGACATATCCTAGGATATCACTTATAGGCGTTATCTAACAACTGACACAAATGAACGTATTTTCACAGAGAAAGACACTCACAGACAAAGAAAACAAATTATTCTTATGTTAAAGGAAAGGTGGGGGCAATGGAAAATTAAGATTAGGGTTACCATACGTGTACAAACACCTACTAAATAGATATATCAAAAAGACCGATCATATAGCAAGGGAGGTCTACGGAACACTCGGCAATAATTTACATGGGAAGAGAATCTGTACATGAATATATATATATATGTATATATATATATGTGTGTGTGTGTGTGTGTGTATATATATATATATATATATACATATATATATATAGTGTTCAAATGAACCAGATTTTGTACACATAAGACAAACAATATTCTAATCATTACCCTGATTTAAAAAATTAAAACAACGAACAAGAAATAATGGGACATAAACTTACCGGGGCTTTTCCTGGCACATTCCATTCTCATTTACAACCTGGGAACTCGACTTCCAGAAAGGCTGTGCTGCCCTAGTAACCAGAATTGGGAATGCAGAAATGCTGCCACCTTGTGGCTGTTTCCCACAACAGCAGCTTTCAACCCAGTGCT
The DNA here is from genome assembly GCF_964270905.1 of Leucopleurus acutus. Taxonomy (NCBI): domain Eukaryota; kingdom Metazoa; phylum Chordata; class Mammalia; order Artiodactyla; family Delphinidae; genus Leucopleurus; species Leucopleurus acutus. The sequence continues at coordinate 99,748 of NW_028139021.1, forward strand.
AATGGTCACTAAATATTCACACTCATTGCAGGCCTGTAAATGACACCTGCTGAAAAAAAAGAATCCTGGGTTCGAAAATTGACAAAAAAATTCAAAAGAGGGCAGCCTTCCCAGAAGACAATTTCAAGAGGTTTATTGTACTCACAGTTTTATCTGTTTTTGTTTAACAGAAATAAAAAAAGGCGTTGAATAATGCTGAACATTAGGAATTATTAGAGACATGCAAATCCAAATTACAAAAGCCTATCAGCTCACACCAGTCAGAATGGCAATCAGCAAAACTTCTGCAAACAATAAATGCTGAAGGGGTTGTGGAGAAATGCATTCCCTCGGCTCTAAGTGGGACATGGTAAGAGCCAGTAATGAAAACACAAAAGAGGTGCCTTGAAAAGGTAAATATTGAGCTACCATTCAATCAAGCATACCCACTGCTGGGCCTATTGCCTGAGAGGATGAGAATCAAACAGACACAGGCTGGCAATCCTGCACTCCAGCAATATTTACCATAGCCAACATTTGGAAGCAACGAAAGTGACCGTCAACAGAGGAATGCAGGAAGAAGTAGTGGTCCATGTACACAATGGAATATTACTCCAATAAAAACAAATATAAATTCAATTTTAAAAACCAAACATAAGCAAGGAGACATCAGCTTTTGGGGGTTTATGCGGGCACATTCCACTCTAATGTATAACCGAGGAACACCACGGGCAGGAAGGTCTGTTTCCCTTGTTCCCAGAGTGGGGCAAGTGGAAATACTGCCGCCCAATGGCCGTTACCTGCAACAGCAGCTTTAAAACCTGTGCTGAGGGTCACTTCATATGCACAAGTACTGGAGGGCTGTAAATGAAACCTGACCTCAAAATGTCTTCAGGGAGGTAATGGCCAAAATATTTTGAAATGTGGCACATACTCCAAGAAATCCATTTGAAGAGGTAAGCTGTACTCACAGTTTGAAGAAAAATAGGGCATGACTGAAAGCTGAATTTCAAGGGATTATGAGACGCATGCAAATCCAACCAAAAGGAGGTATCAACTCACACCACTCAAAATAAACATCATCAGAAACACTACAAAAAATAAATGTTGAAGGGGTTGTGGAGAAGTGCATACCCTCAACGTTAGGTGGGACGTAAGCTGGTAAGCGTCACTAATGAGAACAGAATGGAGGTGACTTTACAAGGTAAAAATCTGGCTACCATATGATCCAGCAGGCCCATCCTGGGCCTATAACCGAAGATACACAATTGGAAAGACACAGTCAGGCAAATGTGCATTGCAGCAGTATAACAATAGCCAAGACATGGAAGCAACCAAAAAGTCCATCAACAGATGAGTGGACAAAGAAGAAGTGGAACAGGTACAGATAGAATATTAGCCAAGGAGACAAATGACACAATGCCATTTTCAGCACCGTAGATGAGTCTGGAAGTAATCACGCAACTTGCAGTAAGTCAGAAAGTGAAAGACACATATCCTATATCACTTATAGGTGTTACCTAAAAATTGATACCAGTGAAGATATTTGCACAGAGACAGGCAGTGAGACATTCATTAAACAAACTTAGGGTTCACCAATGGAAAGATGTGAGGATTGGATACATTAGGATGTCAGGGTAAACAGAGATATACAAACAGGTGAAGTATATAATCACCGAAAACCTACGGAATACCAAGGGAAGACTACTCAACATTGAGTCATAACCTACATGGGAAAAGGATCCAAATGACAATGGATATATGTGTGTGTGTGTGTGTGTGTGTGTGTGTGTGTGTAAAACAACCACATCTTGCACACCTAGATCAAAACATCGTAATCAAACTTGCTGTGATAAAAAATGAAAATTACATTTACAAAACGAACAAGAAGTAGTGAGATATAAACTTAAGGGGCTTATTCCTGGCACATTCCATTCTAATTTGCAACCTAGAACACGACTTCCATTGAGGCTCTGTGGGCCTAGTAACCACAGTTGGTAAAGGAGAACTGCTGCCGCCTTGTGGCCGTTTCACACAACAGCAGCTCAAAACGCAGTGCTGACGGTTGCTTGATAGTCAACATAATTGCACGCCTGTAAATGACACCTGCCCTCTAATCAAATCCTTGGGTCGTAAGTCGAGCAAAAATCACAAAAGACGTGCATATTTCAAAACGACATATTCAAGAGGCATATTTTATGCACATTTTTATTATTTTTCTTTTTTTCTGGTGTTAAAAAATAGGGCATGGAAAAACGCTCAACATCAGGAATTAATAAAGCCATGCAAATCCAGTCTACAAAAACGTTCACCTCACAGCCGTCAGAATGATCATCAGCAAAAACGTCTACAAAGGGTAAATGCTGAAGGGGTTTTAGACAACTGTGTACCCTCTAGCTGCTGGTGGGATGTAAGCTGGTAACAGCCAGTACTGAGACCAGAATGGACGTGTGTTTAAAGGTGAAAATTGTGCTACCATGTGATCTGGTAGGCCCAGTGATGGGCCTAACACCTGAGTAGACCAGAATCAAAAAGACACAGGCTGGAAATCCTGCACTGCAGCAACATGTACCATAGCCAAGACCTGGAAGAAACCAAAATGTCCATCAACAGAAAAATGCACCAAGAAGAAGTCGTCCATGTACACAATGGAATATTAGCCATGGAAAAGCATGGAACAGTGCCGTGGGCACCACCATAGAAGGATCTAGAGATAATCACCCAGCTTGAACTAAGAAAGAAACCGAAAGACAGGTATCCTATTACATCACTTATAGGTGCTATGTAAAACTTGATACCCATGAAATAATTTCCAAGAGAAGGACACTCATAGATTCAGAAAACCAAATTATGTTGAACCAAAGGGAAAGGTGTAAGGAATGTACGAATTAGGATATGGGGGTTAACAGACATGTACTAATACATGTGAAATATATAATCATAAAATACCTATGCAATGCCAAGAGAGGTCTACTCAACACTCTGGAATAAACTACACGGGAAAGGATCCAACGATGAAGAGATCGAAACATAGACATAATGAACCACATTCTGTACACCTAGAACACACACAACATTTTTCTCAAATTTGCTCTGAATAAAAATTAAATATAAAAAACAAACAAGAAGTAACAAGATATAAGCTCTTGGGGGTTTGCCCTGGCACATTCCACTCTAATTTGCAGCCTACCAACACGATTTCCAGGAAAGCTCTGTTGCCCCAAAACCCACAGTTGGAAATGTAGAAATGCTGCCGCCTCGTGGCCGTTTCACGCAAGAGCGGCTGCAAAACCACAGTTAAGGGTCACTTAACATTCACAAGGACTCAGGGCTGTAAAGGACACCTGCCCTCAAAAATTGTGCTGAGGTATGGAATGGCCAAAAAAATTCAAAACTGGCAAATTTTTTGTGGAGATACTATGAAGAGGTAAGTTTTACTCACGATTTTTCCAAAAAAAAGCAAAATGGATAAAAGCTCAACATCAGGTATTATCAGACTCATGCAAATTTAGCCTACAAAAAGGTTTCAACTCACGCAACTCAACTACCATCAGCAAAAAGTCTACAAACAATAAATGCTGAAGGTGTTTTAGAGAATTGTGTACCCTCTAGCTGCTGGTGAGATGTAAAGTGGTAAGAGCCAATAATGAGAACAGAAAGGAGCTGCGTTTAAAAGTAAAAATGGAGCCAGCATTCCATTCAGCAGGCCCAGCGCTGAGCCTCTCACCTGAGAAGACCAGAGTCGAGAAGGCACAGGCTGCAACATCTGCACTGCAGGAGTTTTCACAATAGCCAAGACACGGAAGCAACCAAAATGTCCATCAACAGATGAATGGATACAGAACAAGTGGTCCATGAACAAAATGGAATATTAGCCATGGAAAACAGTGAAACACTGCTCTTTGAGGCACCACAGATGAGCCTAGAGATAATCACAGAACATAAGGTAAGTCGGAAAGCAAAAGACATATCCTAGGATATCACTTATAGGCGTTATCTAACAACTGACACAAATGAACGTATTTTCACAGAGAAAGACACTCACAGACAAAGAAAACAAATTATTCTTATGTTAAAGGAAAGGTGGGGGCAATGGAAAATTAAGATTAGGGTTACCATACGTGTACAAACACCTACTAAATAGATATATCAAAAAGACCGATCATATAGCAAGGGAGGTCTATGGAACACTCGGCAATAATTTACATGGGAAGAGAATCTGTACATGAATATATATATATATATGTATATATATATATATGTGTGTGTGTGTGTGTGTATATATATATATATATATATATACATATATATATATATAGTGTTCAAATGAACCAGATTTTGTATACATAAGACAAACAATATTCTAATCATTACCCTGATTTAAAAAATTAAAACAACGAACAAGAAATAATGGGACATAAACTTACCGGGGCTTTTCCTGGCACATTCCATTCTCATTTACAACCTGGGAACTCGACTTCCAGAAAGGCTGTGCTGCCCTAGTAACCAGAATTGGGAATGCAGAAATGCTGCCACCTTGTGGCTGTTTCCCACAACAGCAGCTTTCAACCCAGTGCTAATGGTCACTAAATATTCACACTCATTGCAGGCCTGTAAATGACACCTGCTGAAAAAAAAGAATCCTGGGTTCGAAAATTGACAAAAAAATTCAAAAGAGGGCAGCCTTCCCAGAAGACAATTTCAAGAGGTTTATTGTACTCACAGTTTTATCTGTTTTTGTTTAACAGAAATAAAAAAAGGCGTTGAATAATGCTGAACATTAGGAATTATTAGAGACATGCAAATCCAAATTACAAAAGCCTATCAGCTCACACCAGTCAGAATGGCAATCAGCAAAACTTCTGCAAACAATAAATGCTGAAGGGGTTGTGGAGAAATGCATTCCCTCGGCTCTAAGTGGGACATGGTAAGAGCCAGTAATGAAAACACAAAAGAGGTGCCTTGAAAAGGTAAATATTGAGCTACCATTCAATCAAGCATACCCACTGCTGGGCCTATTGCCTGAGAGGATGAGAATCAAACAGACACAGGCTGGCAATCCTGCACTCCAGCAATATTTACCATAGCCAACATTTGGAAGCAACGAAAGTGACCGTCAACAGAGGAATGCAGGAAGAAGTAGTGGTCCATGTACACAATGGAATATTACTCCAATAAAAACAAATATAAATTCAATTTTAAAAACCAAACATAAGCAAGGAGACATCAGCTTTTGGGGGTTTATGCGGGCACATTCCACTCTAATGTATAACCGAGGAACACCACGGGCAGGAAGGTCTGTTTCCCTTGTTCCCAGAGTGGGGCAAGTGGAAATACTGCCGCCCAATGGCCGTTACCTGCAACAGCAGCTTTAAAACCTGTGCTGAGGGTCACTTCATATGCACAAGTACTGGAGGGCTGTAAATGAAACCTGACCTCAAAATGTCTTCAGGGAGGTAATGGCCAAAATATTTTGAAATGTGGCACATACTCCAAGAAATCCATTTGAAGAGGTAAGCTGTACTCACAGTTTGAAGAAAAATAGGGCATGACTGAAAGCTGAATTTCAAGGGATTATGAGACGCATGCAAATCCAACCAAAAGGAGGTATCAACTCACACCACTCAAAATAAACATCATCAGAAACACTACAAAAAATAAATGTTGAAGGGGTTGTGGAGAAGTGCATACCCTCAACGTTAGGTGGGACGTAAGCTGGTAAGCGTCACTAATGAGAACAGAATGGAGGTGACTTTACAAGGTAAAAATCTGGCTACCATATGATCCAGCAGGCCCATCCTGGGCCTATAACCGAAGATACACAATTGGAAAGACACAGTCAGGCAAATGTGCATTGCAGCAGTATAACAATAGCCAAGACATGGAAGCAACCAAAAAGTCCATCAACAGATGAGTGGACAAAGAAGAAGTGGAACAGGTACAGATAGAATATTAGCCAAGGAGACAAATGACACAATGCCATTTTCAGCACCGTAGATGAGTCTGGAAGTAATCACGCAACTTGCAGTAAGTCAGAAAGTGAAAGACACATATCCTATATCACTTATAGGTGTTACCTAAAAATTGATACCAGTGAAGATATTTGCACAGAGACAGGCAGTGAGACATTCATTAAACAAACTTAGGGTTCACCAATGGAAAGATGTGAGGATTGGATACATTAGGATGTCAGGGTAAACAGAGATATACAAACAGGTGAAGTATATAATCACCGAAAACCTACGGAATACCAAGGGAAGACTACTCAACATTGAGTCATAACCTACATGGGAAAAGGATCCAAATGACAATGGATATATGTGTGTGTGTGTGTGTGTGTGTGTGTGTAAAACAACCACATCTTGCACACCTAGAACAATCAAAACATCGTAATCAAACTTGCTGTGATAAAAAATGAAAATTACATTTACAAAACGAACAAGAAGTAGTGAGATATAAACTTAAGGGGCTTCTTCCTGGCACATTCCATTCTAATTTGCAACCTAGAACACGACTTCCATTGAGGCTCTGTGGGCCTAGTAACCACAGTTGGTAAAGGAGAACTGCTGCCGCCTTGTGGCCGTTTCACACAACAGCAGCTCAAAACGCAGTGCTGACGGTTGCTTGATAGTCAACATAATTGCACGCCTGTAAATGACACCTGCCCTCTAATCAAATCCTTGGGTCGTAAGTCGAGCAAAAATCACAAAAGACGTGCATATTTCAAAACGACATATTCAAGAGGCATATTTTATGCACATTTTTATTATTTTTCTTTTTTTCTGGTGTTAAAAAATAGGGCATGGAAAAACGCTCAACATCAGGAATTAATAAAGCCATGCAAATCCAGTCTACAAAAACGTTCACCTCACAGCCGTCAGAATGATCATCAGCAAAAACGTCTACAAAGGGTAAATGCTGAAGGGGTTTTAGACAACTGTGTACCCTCTAGCTGCTGGTGGGATGTAAGCTGGTAACAGCCAGTACTGAGACCAGAATGGACGTGTGTTTAAAGGTGAAAATTGTGCTACCATGTGATCTGGTAGGCCCAGTGATGGGCCTAACACCTGAGTAGACCAGAATCAAAAAGACACAGGCTGGAAATCCTGCACTGCAGCAACATGTACCATAGCCAAGACCTGGAAGAAACCAAAATGTCCATCAACAGAAAAATGCACCAAGAAGAAGTCGTCCATGTACACAATGGAATATTAGCCATGGAAAAGCATGGAACAGTGCCGTGGGCACCACCATAGAAGGATCTAGAGATAATCACCCAGCTTGAACTAAGAAAGAAACCGAAAGACAGGTATCCTATTACATCACTTATAGGTGCTATGTAAAACTTGATACCCATGAAATAATTTCCAAGAGAAGGACACTCATAGATTCAGAAAACCAAATTATGTTGAACCAAAGGGAAAGGTGTAAGGAATGTACGAATTAGGATATGGGGGTTAACAGACATGTACTAATACATGTGAAATATATAATCATAAAATACCTATGCAATGCCAAGAGAGGTCTACTCAACACTCTGGAATAAACTACACGGGAAAGGATCCAACGATGAAGAGATCGAAACATAGACATAATGAACCACATTCTGTACACCTAGAACACACACAACATTTTTCTCAAATTTGCTCTGAATAAAAATTAAATATAAAAAACAAACAAGAAGTAACAAGATATAAGCTCTTGGGGGTTTGCCCTGGCACATTCCACTCTAATTTGCAGCCTACCAACACGATTTCCAGGAAAGCTCTGTTGCCCCAAAACCCACAGTTGGAAATGTAGAAATGCTGCCGCCTCGTGGCCGTTTCACGCAAGAGCGGCTGCAAAACCACAGTTAAGGGTCACTTAACATTCACAAGGACTCAGGGCTGTAAAGGACACCTGCCCTCAAAAATTGTGCTGAGGTATGGAATGGCCAAAAAAATTCAAAACTGGCAAATTTTTTGTAGAGATACTATGAAGAGGTAAGTTTTACTCACGATTTTTCCAAAAAAAAGCAAAATGGATAAAAGCTCAACATCAGGTATTATCAGACTCATGCAAATTTAGCCTACAAAAAGGTTTCAACTCACGCAACTCAACTACCATCAGCAAAAAGTCTACAAACAATAAATGCTGAAGGTGTTTTAGAGAATTGTGTACCCTCTAGCTGCTGGTGAGATGTAAAGTGGTAAGAGCCAATAATGAGAACAGAAAGGAGCTGCGTTTAAAAGTAAAAATGGAGCCAGCATTCCATTCAGCAGGCCCAGCGCTGAGCCTCTCACCTGAGAAGACCAGAGTCGAGAAGGCACAGGCTGCAACATCTGCACTGCAGGAGTTTTCACAATAGCCAAGACACGGAAGCAACCAAAATGTCCATCAACAGATGAATGGATACAGAACAAGTGGTCCATGAACAAAATGGAATATTAGCCATGGAAAACAGTGAAACACTGCTCTTTGAGGCACCACAGATGAGCCTAGAGATAATCACAGAACATAAGGTAAGTCGGAAAGCAAAAGACATATCCTAGGATATCACTTATAGGCGTTATCTAACAACTGACACAAATGAACGTATTTTCACAGAGAAAGACACTCACAGACAAAGAAAACAAATTATTCTTATGTTAAAGGAAAGGTGGGGGCAATGGAAAATTAAGATTAGGGTTACCATACGTGTACAAACACCTACTAAATAGATATATCAAAAAGACCGATCATATAGCAAGGGAGGTCTATGGAACACTCGGCAATAATTTACATGGGAAGAGAATCTGTACATGAATATATATATATATATATATGTATATATATATATATGTGTGTGTGTGTGTGTGTATATATATATATATATACATATATATATATATAGTGTTCAAATGAACCAGATTTTGTATACATAAGACAAACAATATTCTAATCATTACCCTGATTTAAAAAATTAAAACAACGAACAAGAAATAATGGGACATAAACTTACCGGGGCTTTTCCTGGCACATTCCATTCTCATTTACAACCTGGGAACTCGACTTCCAGAAAGGCTGTGCTGCCCTAGTAACCAGAATTGGGAATGCAGAAATGCTGCCACCTTGTGGCTGTTTCCCACAACAGCAGCTTTCAACCCAGTGCTAATGGTCACTAAATATTCACACTCATTGCAGGCCTGTAAATGACACCTGCTGAAAAAAAAGAATCCTGGGTTCGAAAATTGACAAAAAAATTCAAAAGAGGGCAGCCTTCCCAGAAGACAATTTCAAGAGGTTTATTGTACTCACAGTTTTATCTGTTTTTGTTTAACAGAAATAAAAAAAGGCGTTGAATAATGCTGAACATTAGGAATTATTAGAGACATGCAAATCCAAATTACAAAAGCCTATCAGCTCACACCAGTCAGAATGGCAATCAGCAAAACTTCTGCAAACAATAAATGCTGAAGGGGTTGTGGAGAAATGCATTCCCTCGGCTCTAAGTGGGACATGGTAAGAGCCAGTAATGAAAACACAAAAGAGGTGCCTTGAAAAGGTAAATATTGAGCTACCATTCAATCAAGCATACCCACTGCTGGGCCTATTGCCTGAGAGGATGAGAATCAAACAGACACAGGCTGGCAATCCTGCACTCCAGCAATATTTACCATAGCCAACATTTGGAAGCAACGAAAGTGACCGTCAACAGAGGAATGCAGGAAGAAGTAGTGGTCCATGTACACAATGGAATATTACTCCAATAAAAACAAATATAAATTCAATTTTAAAAACCAAACATAAGCAAGGAGACATCAGCTTTTGGGGGTTTATGCGGGCACATTCCACTCTAATGTATAACCGAGGAACACCACGGGCAGGAAGGTCTGTTTCCCTTGTTCCCAGAGTGGGGCAAGTGGAAATACTGCCGCCCAATGGCCGTTACCTGCAACAGCAGCTTTAAAACCTGTGCTGAGGGTCACTTCATATGCACAAGTACTGGAGGGCTGTAAATGAAACCTGACCTCAAAATGTCTTCAGGGAGGTAATGGCCAAAATATTTTGAAATGTGGCACATACTCCAAGAAATCCATTTGAAGAGGTAAGCTGTACTCACAGTTTGAAGAAAAATAGGGCATGACTGAAAGCTGAATTTCAAGGGATTATGAGACGCATGCAAATCCAACCAAAAGGAGGTATCAACTCACACCACTCAAAATAAACATCATCAGAAACACTACAAAAAATAAATGTTGAAGGGGTTGTGGAGAAGTGCATACCCTCAACGTTAGGTGGGACGTAAGCTGGTAAGCGTCACTAATGAGAACAGAATGGAGGTGACTTTACAAGGTAAAAATCTGGCTACCATATGATCCAGCAGGCCCATCCTGGGCCTATAACCGAAGATACACAATTGGAAAGACACAGTCAGGCAAATGTGCATTGCAGCAGTATAACAATAGCCAAGACATGGAAGCAACCAAAAAGTCCATCAACAGATGAGTGGACAAAGAAGAAGTGGAACAGGTACAGATAGAATATTAGCCAAGGAGACAAATGACACAATGCCATTTTCAGCACCGTAGATGAGTCTGGAAGTAATCACGCAACTTGCAGTAAGTCAGAAAGTGAAAGACACATATCCTATATCACTTATAGGTGTTACCTAAAAATTGATACCAGTGAAGATATTTGCACAGAGACAGGCAGTGAGACATTCATTAAACAAACTTAGGGTTCACCAATGGAAAGATGTGAGGATTGGATACATTAGGATGTCAGGGTAAACAGAGATATACAAACAGGTGAAGTATATAATCACCGAAAACCTACGGAATACCAAGGGAAGACTACTCAACATTGAGTCATAACCTACATGGGAAAAGGATCCAAATGACAATGGATATATGTGTGTGTGTGTGTGTGTGTGTGTGTGTGTGTGTAAAACAACCACATCTTGCACACCTAGAACAATCAAAACATCGTAATCAAACTTGCTGTGATAAAAAATGAAAATTACATTTACAAAACGAACAAGAAGTAGTGAGATATAAACTTAAGGGGCTTATTCCTGGCACATTCCATTCTAATTTGCAACCTAGAACACGACTTCCATTGAGGCTCTGTGGGCCTAGTAACCACAGTTGGTAAAGGAGAACTGCTGCCGCCTTGTGGCCGTTTCACACAACAGCAGCTCAAAACGCAGTGCTGACGGTTGCTTGATAGTCAACATAATTGCACGCCTGTAAATGACACCTGCCCTCTAATCAAATCCTTGGGTCGTAAATCGAGCAAAAATCACAAAAGACGTGCATATTTCAAAACGACATATTCAAGAGGCATATTTTATGCACATTTTTATTATTTTTCTTTTTTTCTGGTGTTAAAAAATAGGGCATGGAAAAACGCTCAACATCAGGAATTAATAAAGCCATGCAAATCCAGTCTACAAAAACGTTCACCTCACAGCCGTCAGAATGATCATCAGCAAAAACGTCTACAAAGGGTAAATGCTGAAGGGGTTTTAGACAACTGTGTACCCTCTAGCTGCTGGTGGGATGTAAGCTGGTAACAGCCAGTACTGAGACCAGAATGGACGTGTGTTTAAAGGTGAAAATTGTGCTACCATGTGATCTGGTAGGCCCAGTGATGGGCCTAACACCTGAGTAGACCAGAATCAAAAAGACACAGGCTGGAAATCCTGCACTGCAGCAACATGTACCATAGCCAAGACCTGGAAGAAACCAAAATGTCCATCAACAGAAAAATGCACCAAGAAGAAGTCGTCCATGTACACAATGGAATATTAGCCATGGAAAAGCATGGAACAGTGCCGTGGGCACCACCATAGAAGGATCTAGAGATAATCACCCAGCTTGAACTAAGAAAGAAACCGAAAGACAGGTATCCTATTACATCACTTATAGGTGCTATGTAAAACTTGATACCCATGAAATAATTTCCAAGAGAAGGACACTCATAGATTCAGAAAACCAAATTATGTTGAACCAAAGGGAAAGGTGTAAGGAATGTACGAATTAGGATATGGGGGTTAACAGACATGTACTAATACATGTGAAATATATAATCATAAAATACCTATGCAATGCCAAGAGAGGTCTACTCAACACTCTGGAATAAACTACACGGGAAAGGATCCAACGATGAAGAGATCGAAACATAGACATAATGAACCACATTCTGTACACCTAGAACACACACAACATTTTTCTCAAATTTGCTCTGAATAAAAATTAAATATAAAAAACAAACAAGAAGTAACAAGATATAAGCTCTTGGGGGTTTGCCCTGGCACATTCCACTCTAATTTGCAGCCTACCAACACGATTTCCAGGAAAGCTCTGTTGCCCCAAAACCCACAGTTGGAAATGTAGAAATGCTGCCGCCTCGTGGCCGTTTCACGCAAGAGCGGCTGCAAAACCACAGTTAAGGGTCACTTAACATTCACAAGGACTCAGGGCTGTAAAGGACACCTGCCCTCAAAAATTGTGCTGAGGTATGGAATGGCCAAAAAAATTCAAAACTGGCAAATTTTTTGTAGAGATACTATGAAGAGGTAAGTTTTACTCACGATTTTTCCAAAAAAAAGCAAAATGGATAAAAGCTCAACATCAGGTATTATCAGACTCATGCAAATTTAGCCTACAAAAAGGTTTCAACTCACGCAACTCAACTACCATCAGCAAAAAGTCTACAAACAATAAATGCTGAAGGTGTTTTAGAGAATTGTGTACCCTCTAGCTGCTGGTGAGATGTAAAGTGGTAAGAGCCAATAATGAGAACAGAAAGGAGCTGCGTTTAAAAGTAAAAATGGAGCCAGCATTCCATTCAGCAGGCCCAGCGCTGAGCCTCTCACCTGAGAAGACCAGAGTCGAGAAGGCACAGGCTGCAACATCTGCACTGCAGGAGTTTTCACAATAGCCAAGACACGGAAGCAACCAAAATGTCCATCAACAGATGAATGGATACAGAACAAGTGGTCCATGAACAAAATGGAATATTAGCCATGGAAAACAGTGAAACACTGCTCTTTGAGGCACCACAGATGAGCCTAGAGATAATCACAGAACATAAGGTAAGTCGGAAAGCAAAAGACATATCCTAGGATATCACTTATAGGCGTTATCTAACAACTGACACAAATGAACGTATTTTCACAGAGAAAGACACTCACAGACAAAGAAAACAAATTATTCTTATGTTAAAGGAAAGGTGGGGGCAATGGAAAATTAAGATTAGGGTTACCATACGTGTACAAACACCTACTAAATAGATATATCAAAAAGACCGATCATATAGCAAGGGAGGTCTATGGAACACTCGGCAATAATTTACATGGGAAGAGAATCTGTACATGAATATATATATATATATATGTATATATATATATATGTGTGTGTGTGTGTGTGTATATATATATATATATATATATACATATATATATATATAGTGTTCAAATGAACCAGATTTTGTATACATAAGACAAACAATATTCTAATCATTACCCTGATTTAAAAAATTAAAACAACGAACAAGAAATAATGGGACATAAACTTACCGGGGCTTTTCCTGGCACATTCCATTCTCATTTACAACCTGGGAACTCGACTTCCAGAAAGGCTGTGCTGCCCTAGTAACCAGAATTGGGAATGCAGAAATGCTGCCACCTTGTGGCTGTTTCCCACAACAGCAGCTTTCAACCCAGTGCTAATGGTCACTAAATATTCACACTCATTGCAGGCCTGTAAATGACACCTGCTGAAAAAAAAGAATCCTGGGTTCGAAAATTGACAAAAAAATTCAAAAGAGGGCAGCCTTCCCAGAAGACAATTTCAAGAGGTTTATTGTACTCACAGTTTTATCTGTTTTTGTTTAACAGAAATAAAAAAAGGCGTTGAATAATGCTGAACATTAGGAATTATTAGAGACATGCAAATCCAAATTACAAAAGCCTATCAGCTCACACCAGTCAGAATGGCAATCAGCAAAACTTCTGCAAACAATAAATGCTGAAGGGGTTGTGGAGAAATGCATTCCCTCGGCTCTAAGTGGGACATGGTAAGAGCCAGTAATGAAAACACAAAAGAGGTGCCTTGAAAAGGTAAATATTGAGCTACCATTCAATCAAGCATACCCACTGCTGGGCCTATTGCCTGAGAGGATGAGAATCAAACAGACACAGGCTGGCAATCCTGCACTCCAGCAATATTTACCATAGCCAACATTTGGAAGCAACGAAAGTGACCGTCAACAGAGGAATGCAGGAAGAAGTAGTGGTCCATGTACACAATGGAATATTACTCCAATAAAAACAAATATAAATTCAATTTTAAAAACCAAACATAAGCAAGGAGACATCAGCTTTTGGGGGTTTATGCGGGCACATTCCACTCTAATGTATAACCGAGGAACACCACGGGCAGGAAGGTCTGTTTCCCTTGTTCCCAGAGTGGGGCAAGTGGAAATACTGCCGCCCAATGGCCGTTACCTGCAACAGCAGCTTTAAAACCTGTGCTGAGGGTCACTTCATATGCACAAGTACTGGAGGGCTGTAAATGAAACCTGACCTCAAAATGTCTTCAGGGAGGTAATGGCCAAAATATTTTGAAATGTGGCACATACTCCAAGAAATCCATTTGAAGAGGTAAGCTGTACTCACAGTTTGAAGAAAAATAGGGCATGACTGAAAGCTGAATTTCAAGGGATTATGAGACGCATGCAAATCCAACCAAAAGGAGGTATCAACTCACACCACTCAAAATAAACATCATCAGAAACACTACAAAAAATAAATGTTGAAGGGGTTGTGGAGAAGTGCATACCCTCAACGTTAGGTGGGACGTAAGCTGGTAAGCGTCACTAATGAGAACAGAATGGAGGTGACTTTACAAGGTAAAAATCTGGCTACCATATGATCCAGCAGGCCCATCCTGGGCCTATAACCGAAGATACACAATTGGAAAGACACAGTCAGGCAAATGTGCATTGCAGCAGTATAACAATAGCCAAGACATGGAAGCAACCAAAAAGTCCATCAACAGATGAGTGGACAAAGAAGAAGTGGAACAGGTACAGATAGAATATTAGCCAAGGAGACAAATGACACAATGCCATTTTCAGCACCGTAGATGAGTCTGGAAGTAATCACGCAACTTGCAGTAAGTCAGAAAGTGAAAGACACATATCCTATATCACTTATAGGTGTTACCTAAAAATTGATACCAGTGAAGATATTTGCACAGAGACAGGCAGTGAGACATTCATTAAACAAACTTAGGGTTCACCAATGGAAAGATGTGAGGATTGGATACATTAGGATGTCAGGGTAAACAGAGATATACAAACAGGTGAAGTATATAATCACCGAAAACCTACAGAATACCAAGGGAAGACTACTCAACATTGAGTCATAACCTACATGGGAAAAGGATCCAAATGACAATGGATATATGTGTGTGTGTGTGTGTGTGTGTGTGTGTGTGTGTAAAACAACCACATCTTGCACACCTAGAACAATCAAAACATCGTAATCAAACTTGCTGTGATAAAAAATGAAAATTACATTTACAAAACGAACAAGAAGTAGTGAGATATAAACTTAAGGGGCTTATTCCTGGCACATTCCATTCTAATTTGCAACCTAGAACACGACTTCCATTGAGGCTCTGTGGGCCTAGTAACCACAGTTGGTAAAGGAGAACTGCTGCCGCCTTGTGGCCGTTTCACACAACAGCAGCTCAAAACGCAGTGCTGACGGTTGCTTGATAGTCAACATAATTGCACGCCTGTAAATGACACCTGCCCTCTAATCAAATCCTTGGGTCGTAAATCGAGCAAAAATCACAAAAGACGTGCATATTTCAAAACGACATATTCAAGAGGCATATTTTATGCACATTTTTATTATTTTTCTTTTTTTCTGGTGTTAAAAAATAGGGCATGGAAAAACGCTCAACATCAGGAATTAATAAAGCCATGCAAATCCAGTCTACAAAAACGTTCACCTCACAGCCGTCAGAATGATCATCAGCAAAAACGTCTACAAAGGGTAAATGCTGAAGGGGTTTTAGACAACTGTGTACCCTCTAGCTGCTGGTGGGATGTAAGCTGGTAACAGCCAGTACTGAGACCAGAATGGACGTGTGTTTAAAGGTGAAAATTGTGCTACCATGTGATCTGGTAGGCCCAGTGATGGGCCTAACACCTGAGTAGACCAGAATCAAAAAGACACAGGCTGGAAATCCTGCACTGCAGCAACATGTACCATAGCCAAGACCTGGAAGAAACCAAAATGTCCATCAACAGAAAAATGCACCAAGAAGAAGTCGTCCATGTACACAATGGAATATTAGCCATGGAAAAGCATGGAACAGTGCCGTGGGCACCACCATAGAAGGATCTAGAGATAATCACCCAGCTTGAACTAAGAAAGAAACCGAAAGACAGGTATCCTATTACATCACTTATAGGTGCTATGTAAAACTTGATACCCATGAAATAATTTCCAAGAGAAGGACACTCATAGATTCAGAAAACCAAATTATGTTGAACCAAAGGGAAAGGTGTAAGGAATGTACGAATTAGGATATGGGGGTTAACAGACATGTACTAATACATGTGAAATATATAATCATAAAATACCTATGCAATGCCAAGAGAGGTCTACTCAACACTCTGGAATAAACTACACGGGAAAGGATCCAACGATGAAGAGATCGAAACATAGACATAATGAACCACATTCTGTACACCTAGAACACACACAACATTTTTCTCAAATTTGCTCTGAATAAAAATTAAATATAAAAAACAAACAAGAAGTAACAAGATATAAGCTCTTGGGGGTTTGCCCTGGCACATTCCACTCTAATTTGCAGCCTACCAACACGATTTCCAGGAAAGCTCTGTTGCCCCAAAACCCACAGTTGGAAATGTAGAAATGCTGCCGCCTCGTGGCCGTTTCACGCAAGAGCGGCTGCAAAACCACAGTTAAGGGTCACTTAACATTCACAAGGACTCAGGGCTGTAAAGGACACCTGCCCTCAAAAATTGTGCTGAGGTATGGAATGGCCAAAAAAATTCAAAACTGGCAAATTTTTTGTGGAGATACTATGAAGAGGTAAGTTTTACTCACGATTTTTCCAAAAAAAAGCAAAATGGATAAAAGCTCAACATCAGGTATTATCAGACTCATGCAAATTTAGCCTACAAAAAGGTTTCAACTCACGCAACTCAACTACCATCAGCAAAAAGTCTACAAACAATAAATGCTGAAGGTGTTTTAGAGAATTGTGTACCCTCTAGCTGCTGGTGAGATGTAAAGTGGTAAGAGCCAATAATGAGAACAGAAAGGAGCTGCGTTTAAAAGTAAAAATGGAGCCAGCATTCCATTCAGCAGGCCCAGTGCTGAGCCTCTCACCTGAGAAGACCAGAGTCGAGAAGGCACAGGCTGCAACATCTGCACTGCAGGAGTTTTCACAATAGCCAAGACACGGAAGCAACCAAAATGTCCATCAACAGATGAATGGATACAGAACAAGTGGTCCATGAACAAAATGGAATATTAGCCATGGAAAACAGTGAAACACTGCTCTTTGAGGCACCACAGATGAGCCTAGAGATAATCACAGAACATAAGGTAAGTCGGAAAGCAAAAGACATATCCTAGGATATCACTTATAGGCGTTATCTAACAACTGACACAAATGAACGTATTTTCACAGAGAAAGACACTCACAGACAAAGAAAACAAATTATTCTTATGTTAAAGGAAAGGTGGGGGCAATGGAAAATTAAGATTAGGGTTACCATACGTGTACAAACACCTACTAAATAGATATATCAAAAAGACCGATCATATAGCAAGGGAGGTCTACGGAACACTCGGCAATAATTTACATGGGAAGAGAATCTGTACATGAATATATATATATATGTATATATATATATATGTGTGTGTGTGTGTGTGTATATATATATATGTATATATATATATACATATATATATATAGTGTTCAAATGAACCAGATTTTGTACACATAAGACAAACAATATTCTAATCATTACCCTGATTTAAAAAATTAAAACAACGAACAAGAAATAATGGGACATAAACTTACCGGGGCTTTTCCTGGCACATTCCATTCTCATTTACAACCTGGGAACTCGACTTCCAGAAAGGCTGTGCTGCCCTAGTAACCCGAATTGGGAATGCAGAAATGCTGCCACCTTGTGGCTGTTTCCCACAACAGCAGCTTTCAACCCAGTGCTAATGGTCACTAAATATTCACACTCATTGCAGGCCTGTAAATGACACCTGCTGAAAAAAAAGAATCCTGGGTTCGAAAATTGACAAAAAAATTCAAAAGAGGGCAGCCTTCCCAGAAGACAATTTCAAGAGGTTTATTGTACTCACAGTTTTATCTGTTTTTGTTTAACAGAAATAAAAAAAGGCGTTGAATAATGCTGAACATTAGGAATTATTAGAGACATGCAAATCCAAATTACAAAAGCCTATCAGCTCACACCAGTCAGAATGGCAATCAGCAAAACTTCTGCAAACAATAAATGCTGAAGGGGTTGTGGAGAAATGCATTCCCTCGGCTCTAAGTGGGACATGGTAAGAGTCAGTAATGAAAACACAAAAGAGGTGCCTTGAAAAGGTAAATATTGAGCTACCATTCAATCAAGCATACCCACTGCTGGGCCTATTGCCTGAGAGGATGAGAATCAAACAGACACAGGCTGGCAATCCTGCACTCCAGCAATATTTACCATAGCCAACATTTGGAAGCAACGAAAGTGACCGTCAACAGAGGAATGCAGGAAGAAGTAGTGGTCCATGTACACAATGGAATATTACTCCAATAAAAACAAATATAAATTCAATTTTAAAAACCAAACATAAGCAAGGAGACATCAGCTTTTGGGGGTTTATGCGGGCACATTCCACTCTAATGTATAACCGAGGAACACCACGGGCAGGAAGGTCTGTTTCCCTTGTTCCCAGAGTGGGGCAAGTGGAAATACTGCCGCCCAATGGCCGTTACCTGCAACAGCAGCTTTAAAACCTGTGCTGAGGGTCACTTCATATGCACAAGTACTGGAGGGCTGTAAATGAAACCTGACCTCAAAATGTCTTCAGGGAGGTAATGGCCAAAATATATTGAAATGTGGCACATACTCCAAGAAATCCATTTGAAGAGGTAAGCTGTACTCACAGTTTGAAGAAAAATAGGGCATGACTGAAAGCTGAATTTCAAGGGATTATGAGACGCATGCAAATCCAACCAAAAGGAGGTATCAACTCACACCACTCAAAATAAACATCATCAGAAACACTACAAAAAATAAATGTTGAAGGGGTTGTGGAGAAGTGCATACCCTCAACGTTAGGTGGGACGTAAGCTGGTAAGCGTCACTAATGAGAACAGAATGGAGGTGACTTTACAAGGTAAAAATCTGGCTACCATATGATCCAGCAGGCCCATCCTGGGCCTATAACCGAAGATACACAATTGGAAAGACACAGTCAGGCAAATGTGCATTGCAGCAGTATAACAATAGCCAAGACATGGAAGCAACCAAAAAGTCCATCAACAGATGAGTGGACAAAGAAGAAGTGGAACAGGTACAGATAGAATATTAGCCAAGGAGACAAATGACACAATGCCATTTTCAGCACCGTAGATGAGTCTGGAAGTAATCACGCAACTTGCAGTAAGTCAGAAAGTGAAAGACACATATCCTATATCACTTATAGGTGTTACCTAAAAATTGATACCAGTGAAGATATTTGCACAGAGACAGGCAGTGAGACATTCATTAAACAAACTTAGGGTTCACCAATGGAAAGATGTGAGGATTGGATACATTAGGATGTCAGGGTAAACAGAGATATACAAACAGGTGAAGTATATAATCACCGAAAACCTACGGAATACCAAGGGAAGACTACTCAACATTGAGTCATAACCTACATGGGAAAAGGATCCAAATGACAATGGATATATGTGTGTGTGTGTGTGTGTGTGTGTGTGTAAAACAACCACATCTTGCACACCTAGAACAATCAAAACATCGTAATCAAACTTGCTGTGATAAAAAATGAAAATTACATTTACAAAACGAACAAGAAGTAGTGAGATATAAACTTAAGGGGCTTCTTCCTGGCACATTCCATTCTAATTTGCAACCTAGAACACGACTTCCATTGAGGCTCTGTGGGCCTAGTAACCACAGTTGGTAAAGGAGAACTGCTGCCGCCTTGTGGCCGTTTCACACAACAGCAGCTCAAAACGCAGTGCTGACGGTTGCTTGATAGTCAACATAATTGCACGCCTGTAAATGACACCTGCCCTCTAATCAAATCCTTGGGTCGTAAATCGAGCAAAAATCACAAAAGACGTGCATATTTCAAAACGACATATTCAAGAGGCATATTTTATGCACATTTTTATTATTTTTCTTTTTTTCTGGTGTTAAAAAATAGGGCATGGAAAAACGCTCAACATCAGGAATTAATAAAGCCATGCAAATCCAGTCTACAAAAACGTTCACCTCACAGCCGTCAGAATGATCATCAGCAAAAACGTCTACAAAGGGTAAATGCTGAAGGGGTTTTAGACAACTGTGTACCCTCTAGCTGCTGGTGGGATGTAAGCTGGTAACAGCCAGTACTGAGACCAGAATGGACGTGTGTTTAAAGGTGAAAATTGTGCTACCATGTGATCTGGTAGGCCCAGTGATGGGCCTAACACCTGAGTAGACCAGAATCAAAAAGACACAGGCTGGAAATCCTGCACTGCAGCAACATGTACCATAGCCAAGACCTGGAAGAAACCAAAATGTCCATCAACAGAAAAATGCACCAAGAAGAAGTCGTCCATGTACACAATGGAATATTAGCCATGGAAAAGCATGGAACAGTGCCGTGGGCACCACCATAGAAGGATCTAGAGATAATCACCCAGCTTGAACTAAGAAAGAAACCGAAAGACAGGTATCCTATTACATCACTTATAGGTGCTATGTAAAACTTGATACCCATGAAATAATTTCCAAGAGAAGGACACTCATAGATTCAGAAAACCAAATTATGTTGAACCAAAGGGAAAGGTGTAAGGAATGTACGAATTAGGATATGGGGGTTAACAGACATGTACTAATACATGTGAAATATATAATCATAAAATACCTATGCAATGCCAAGAGAGGTCTACTCAACACTCTGGAATAAACTACACGGGAAAGGATCCAACGATGAAGAGATCGAAACATAGACATAATGAACCACATTCTGTACACCTAGAACACACACAACATTTTTCTCAAATTTGCTCTGAATAAAAATTAAATATAAAAAACAAACAAGAAGTAACAAGATATAAGCTCTTGGGGGTTTGCCCTGGCACATTCCACTCTAATTTGCAGCCTACCAACACGATTTCCAGGAAAGCTCTGTTGCCCCAAAACCCACAGTTGGAAATGTAGAAATGCTGCCGCCTCGTGGCCGTTTCACGCAAGAGCGGCTGCAAAACCACAGTTAAGGGTCACTTAACATTCACAAGGACTCAGGGCTGTAAAGGACACCTGCCCTCAAAAATTGTGCTGAGGTATGGAATGGCCAAAAAAATTCAAAACTGGCAAATTTTTTGTGGAGATACTATGAAGAGGTAAGTTTTACTCACGATTTTTCCAAAAAAAAGCAAAATGGATAAAAGCTCAACATCAGGTATTATCAGACTCATGCAAATTTAGCCTACAAAAAGGTTTCAACTCACGCAACTCAACTACCATCAGCAAAAAGTCTACAAACAATAAATGCTGAAGGTGTTTTAGAGAATTGTGTACCCTCTAGCTGCTGGTGAGATGTAAAGTGGTAAGAGCCAATAATGAGAACAGAAAGGAGCTGCGTTTAAAAGTAAAAATGGAGCCAGCATTCCATTCAGCAGGCCCAGCGCTGAGCCTCTCACCTGAGAAGACCAGAGTCGAGAAGGCACAGGCTGCAACATCTGCACTGCAGGAGTTTTCACAATAGCCAAGACACGGAAGCAACCAAAATGTCCATCAACAGATGAATGGATACAGAACAAGTGGTCCATGAACAAAATGGAATATTAGCCATGGAAAACAGTGAAACACTGCTCTTTGAGGCACCACAGATGAGCCTAGAGATAATCACAGAACATAAGGTAAGTCGGAAAGCAAAAGACATATCCTAGGATATCACTTATAGGCGTTATCTAACAACTGACACAAATGAACGTATTTTCACAGAGAAAGACACTCACAGACAAAGAAAACAAATTATTCTTATGTTAAAGGAAAGGTGGGGGCAATGGAAAATTAAGATTAGGGTTACCATACGTGTACAAACACCTACTAAATAGATATATCAAAAAGACCGATCATATAGCAAGGGAGGTCTATGGAACACTCGGCAATAATTTACATGGGAAGAGAATCTGTACATGAATATATATATATATATATGTATATATATATATATGTGTGTGTGTGTGTGTGTATATATATATATATATACATATATATATATATAGTGTTCAAATGAACCAGATTTTGTATACATAAGACAAACAATATTCTAATCATTACCCTGATTTAAAAAATTAAAACAACGAACAAGAAATAATGGGACATAAACTTACCGGGGCTTTTCCTGGCACATTCCATTCTCATTTACAACCTGGGAACTCGACTTCCAGAAAGGCTGTGCTGCCCTAGTAACCAGAATTGGGAATGCAGAAATGCTGCCACCTTGTGGCTGTTTCCCACAACAGCAGCTTTCAACCCAGTGCTAATGGTCACTAAATATTCACACTCATTGCAGGCCTGTAAATGACACCTGCTGAAAAAAAAGAATCCTGGGTTCGAAAATTGACAAAAAAATTCAAAAGAGGGCAGCCTTCCCAGAAGACAATTTCAAGAGGTTTATTGTACTCACAGTTTTATCTGTTTTTGTTTAACAGAAATAAAAAAAGGCGTTGAATAATGCTGAACATTAGGAATTATTAGAGACATGCAAATCCAAATTACAAAAGCCTATCAGCTCACACCAGTCAGAATGGCAATCAGCAAAACTTCTGCAAACAATAAATGCTGAAGGGGTTGTGGAGAAATGCATTCCCTCGGCTCTAAGTGGGACATGGTAAGAGCCAGTAATGAAAACACAAAAGAGGTGCCTTGAAAAGGTAAATATTGAGCTACCATTCAATCAAGCATACCCACTGCTGGGCCTATTGCCTGAGAGGATGAGAATCAAACAGACACAGGCTGGCAATCCTGCACTCCAGCAATATTTACCATAGCCAACATTTGGAAGCAACGAAAGTGACCGTCAACAGAGGAATGCAGGAAGAAGTAGTGGTCCATGTACACAATGGAATATTACTCCAATAAAAACAAATATAAATTCAATTTTAAAAACCAAACATAAGCAAGGAGACATCAGCTTTTGGGGGTTTATGCGGGCACATTCCACTCTAATGTATAACCGAGGAACACCACGGGCAGGAAGGTCTGTTTCCCTTGTTCCCAGAGTGGGGCAAGTGGAAATACTGCCGCCCAATGGCCGTTACCTGCAACAGCAGCTTTAAAACCTGTGCTGAGGGTCACTTCATATGCACAAGTACTGGAGGGCTGTAAATGAAACCTGACCTCAAAATGTCTTCAGGGAGGTAATGGCCAAAATATTTTGAAATGTGGCACATACTCCAAGAAATCCATTTGAAGAGGTAAGCTGTACTCACAGTTTGAAGAAAAATAGGGCATGACTGAAAGCTGAATTTCAAGGGATTATGAGACGCATGCAAATCCAACCAAAAGGAGGTATCAACTCACACCACTCAAAATAAACATCATCAGAAACACTACAAAAAATAAATGTTGAAGGGGTTGTGGAGAAGTGCATACCCTCAACGTTAGGTGGGACGTAAGCTGGTAAGCGTCACTAATGAGAACAGAATGGAGGTGACTTTACAAGGTAAAAATCTGGCTACCATATGATCCAGCAGGCCCATCCTGGGCCTATAACCGAAGATACACAATTGGAAAGACACAGTCAGGCAAATGTGCATTGCAGCAGTATAACAATAGCCAAGACATGGAAGCAACCAAAAAGTCCATCAACAGATGAGTGGACAAAGAAGAAGTGGAACAGGTACAGATAGAATATTAGCCAAGGAGACAAATGACACAATGCCATTTTCAGCACCGTAGATGAGTCTGGAAGTAATCACGCAACTTGCAGTAAGTCAGAAAGTGAAAGACACATATCCTATATCACTTATAGGTGTTACCTAAAAATTGATACCAGTGAAGATATTTGCACAGAGACAGGCAGTGAGACATTCATTAAACAAACTTAGGGTTCACCAATGGAAAGATGTGAGGATTGGATACATTAGGATGTCAGGGTAAACAGAGATATACAAACAGGTGAAGTATATAATCACCGAAAACCTACGGAATACCAAGGGAAGACTACTCAACATTGAGTCATAACCTACATGGGAAAAGGATCCAAATGACAATGGATATATGTGTGTGTGTGTGTGTGTGTGTGTGTGTGTGTGTGTAAAACAACCACATCTTGCACACCTAGAACAATCAAAACATCGTAATCAAACTTGCTGTGATAAAAAATGAAAATTACATTTACAAAACGAACAAGAAGTAGTGAGATATAAACTTAAGGGGCTTATTCCTGGCACATTCCATTCTAATTTGCAACCTAGAACACGACTTCCATTGAGGCTCTGTGGGCCTAGTAACCACAGTTGGTAAAGGAGAACTGCTGCCGCCTTGTGGCCGTTTCACACAACAGCAGCTCAAAACGCAGTGCTGACGGTTGCTTGATAGTCAACATAATTGCACGCCTGTAAATGACACCTGCCCTCTAATCAAATCCTTGGGTCGTAAATCGAGCAAAAATCACAAAAGACGTGCATATTTCAAAACGACATATTCAAGAGGCATATTTTATGCACATTTTTATTATTTTTCTTTTTTTCTGGTGTTAAAAAATAGGGCATGGAAAAACGCTCAACATCAGGAATTAATAAAGCCATGCAAATCCAGTCTACAAAAACGTTCACCTCACAGCCGTCAGAATGATCATCAGCAAAAACGTCTACAAAGGGTAAATGCTGAAGGGGTTTTAGACAACTGTGTACCCTCTAGCTGCTGGTGGGATGTAAGCTGGTAACAGCCAGTACTGAGACCAGAATGGACGTGTGTTTAAAGGTGAAAATTGTGCTACCATGTGATCTGGTAGGCCCAGTGATGGGCCTAACACCTGAGTAGACCAGAATCAAAAAGACACAGGCTGGAAATCCTGCACTGCAGCAACATGTACCATAGCCAAGACCTGGAAGAAACCAAAATGTCCATCAACAGAAAAATGCACCAAGAAGAAGTCGTCCATGTACACAATGGAATATTAGCCATGGAAAAGCATGGAACAGTGCCGTGGGCACCACCATAGAAGGATCTAGAGATAATCACCCAGCTTGAACTAAGAAAGAAACCGAAAGACAGGTATCCTATTACATCACTTATAGGTGCTATGTAAAACTTGATACCCATGAAATAATTTCCAAGAGAAGGACACTCATAGATTCAGAAAACCAAATTATGTTGAACCAAAGGGAAAGGTGTAAGGAATGTACGAATTAGGATATGGGGGTTAACAGACATGTACTAATACATGTGAAATATATAATCATAAAATACCTATGCAATGCCAAGAGAGGTCTACTCAACACTCTGGAATAAACTACACGGGAAAGGATCCAACGATGAAGAGATCGAAACATAGACATAATGAACCACATTCTGTACACCTAGAACACACACAACATTTTTCTCAAATTTGCTCTGAATAAAAATTAAATATAAAAAACAAACAAGAAGTAACAAGATATAAGCTCTTGGGGGTTTGCCCTGGCACATTCCACTCTAATTTGCAGCCTACCAACACGATTTCCAGGAAAGCTCTGTTGCCCCAAAACCCACAGTTGGAAATGTAGAAATGCTGCCGCCTCGTGGCCGTTTCACGCAAGAGCGGCTGCAAAACCACAGTTAAGGGTCACTTAACATTCACAAGGACTCAGGGCTGTAAAGGACACCTGCCCTCAAAAATTGTGCTGAGGTATGGAATGGCCAAAAAAATTCAAAACTGGCAAATTTTTTGTAGAGATACTATGAAGAGGTAAGTTTTACTCACGATTTTTCCAAAAAAAAGCAAAATGGATAAAAGCTCAACATCAGGTATTATCAGACTCATGCAAATTTAGCCTACAAAAAGGTTTCAACTCACGCAACTCAACTACCATCAGCAAAAAGTCTACAAACAATAAATGCTGAAGGTGTTTTAGAGAATTGTGTACCCTCTAGCTGCTGGTGAGATGTAAAGTGGTAAGAGCCAATAATGAGAACAGAAAGGAGCTGCGTTTAAAAGTAAAAATGGAGCCAGCATTCCATTCAGCAGGCCCAGCGCTGAGCCTCTCACCTGAGAAGACCAGAGTCGAGAAGGCACAGGCTGCAACATCTGCACTGCAGGAGTTTTCACAATAGCCAAGACACGGAAGCAACCAAAATGTCCATCAACAGATGAATGGATACAGAACAAGTGGTCCATGAACAAAATGGAATATTAGCCATGGAAAACAGTGAAACACTGCTCTTTGAGGCACCACAGATGAGCCTAGAGATAATCACAGAACATAAGGTAAGTCGGAAAGCAAAAGACATATCCTAGGATATCACTTATAGGCGTTATCTAACAACTGACACAAATGAACGTATTTTCACAGAGAAAGACACTCACAGACAAAGAAAACAAATTATTCTTATGTTAAAGGAAAGGTGGGGGCAATGGAAAATTAAGATTAGGGTTACCATACGTGTACAAACACCTACTAAATAGATATATCAAAAAGACCGATCATATAGCAAGGGAGGTCTATGGAACACTCGGCAATAATTTACATGGGAAGAGAATCTGTACATGAATATATATATATATATATGTATATATATATATATGTGTGTGTGTGTGTGTGTATATATATATATATATATATACATATATATATATATAGTGTTCAAATGAACCAGATTTTGTATACATAAGACAAACAATATTCTAATCATTACCCTGATTTAAAAAATTAAAACAACGAACAAGAAATAATGGGACATAAACTTACCGGGGCTTTTCCTGGCACATTCCATTCTCATTTACAACCTGGGAACTCGACTTCCAGAAAGGCTGTGCTGCCCTAGTAACCAGAATTGGGAATGCAGAAATGCTGCCACCTTGTGGCTGTTTCCCACAACAGCAGCTTTCAACCCAGTGCTAATGGTCACTAAATATTCACACTCATTGCAGGCCTGTAAATGACACCTGCTGAAAAAAAAGAATCCTGGGTTCGAAAATTGACAAAAAAATTCAAAAGAGGGCAGCCTTCCCAGAAGACAATTTCAAGAGGTTTATTGTACTCACAGTTTTATCTGTTTTTGTTTAACAGAAATAAAAAAAGGCGTTGAATAATGCTGAACATTAGGAATTATTAGAGACATGCAAATCCAAATTACAAAAGCCTATCAGCTCACACCAGTCAGAATGGCAATCAGCAAAACTTCTGCAAACAATAAATGCTGAAGGGGTTGTGGAGAAATGCATTCCCTCGGCTCTAAGTGGGACATGGTAAGAGCCAGTAATGAAAACACAAAAGAGGTGCCTTGAAAAGGTAAATATTGAGCTACCATTCAATCAAGCATACCCACTGCTGGGCCTATTGCCTGAGAGGATGAGAATCAAACAGACACAGGCTGGCAATCCTGCACTCCAGCAATATTTACCATAGCCAACATTTGGAAGCAACGAAAGTGACCGTCAACAGAGGAATGCAGGAAGAAGTAGTGGTCCATGTACACAATGGAATATTACTCCAATAAAAACAAATATAAATTCAATTTTAAAAACCAAACATAAGCAAGGAGACATCAGCTTTTGGGGGTTTATGCGGGCACATTCCACTCTAATGTATAACCGAGGAACACCACGGGCAGGAAGGTCTGTTTCCCTTGTTCCCAGAGTGGGGCAAGTGGAAATACTGCCGCCCAATGGCCGTTACCTGCAACAGCAGCTTTAAAACCTGTGCTGAGGGTCACTTCATATGCACAAGTACTGGAGGGCTGTAAATGAAACCTGACCTCAAAATGTCTTCAGGGAGGTAATGGCCAAAATATTTTGAAATGTGGCACATACTCCAAGAAATCCATTTGAAGAGGTAAGCTGTACTCACAGTTTGAAGAAAAATAGGGCATGACTGAAAGCTGAATTTCAAGGGATTATGAGACGCATGCAAATCCAACCAAAAGGAGGTATCAACTCACACCACTCAAAATAAACATCATCAGAAACACTACAAAAAATAAATGTTGAAGGGGTTGTGGAGAAGTGCATACCCTCAACGTTAGGTGGGACGTAAGCTGGTAAGCGTCACTAATGAGAACAGAATGGAGGTGACTTTACAAGGTAAAAATCTGGCTACCATATGATCCAGCAGGCCCATCCTGGGCCTATAACCGAAGATACACAATTGGAAAGACACAGTCAGGCAAATGTGCATTGCAGCAGTATAACAATAGCCAAGACATGGAAGCAACCAAAAAGTCCATCAACAGATGAGTGGACAAAGAAGAAGTGGAACAGGTACAGATAGAATATTAGCCAAGGAGACAAATGACACAATGCCATTTTCAGCACCGTAGATGAGTCTGGAAGTAATCACGCAACTTGCAGTAAGTCAGAAAGTGAAAGACACATATCCTATATCACTTATAGGTGTTACCTAAAAATTGATACCAGTGAAGATATTTGCACAGAGACAGGCAGTGAGACATTCATTAAACAAACTTAGGGTTCACCAATGGAAAGATGTGAGGATTGGATACATTAGGATGTCAGGGTAAACAGAGATATACAAACAGGTGAAGTATATAATCACCGAAAACCTACGGAATACCAAGGGAAGACTACTCAACATTGAGTCATAACCTACATGGGAAAAGGATCCAAATGACAATGGATATATGTGTGTGTGTGTGTGTGTGTGTGTGTGTGTGTAAAACAACCACATCTTGCACACCTAGAACAATCAAAACATCGTAATCAAACTTGCTGTGATAAAAAATGAAAATTACATTTACAAAACGAACAAGAAGTAGTGAGATATAAACTTAAGGGGCTTATTCCTGGCACATTCCATTCTAATTTGCAACCTAGAACACGACTTCCATTGAGGCTCTGTGGGCCTAGTAACCACAGTTGGTAAAGGAGAACTGCTGCCGCCTTGTGGCCGTTTCACACAACAGCAGCTCAAAACGCAGTGCTGACGGTTGCTTGATAGTCAACATAATTGCACGCCTGTAAATGACACCTGCCCTCTAATCAAATCCTTGGGTCGTAAATCGAGCAAAAATCACAAAAGACGTGCATATTTCAAAACGACATATTCAAGAGGCATATTTTATGCACATTTTTATTATTTTTCTTTTTTTCTGGTGTTAAAAAATAGGGCATGGAAAAACGCTCAACATCAGGAATTAATAAAGCCATGCAAATCCAGTCTACAAAAACGTTCACCTCACAGCCGTCAGAATGATCATCAGCAAAAACGTCTACAAAGGGTAAATGCTGAAGGGGTTTTAGACAACTGTGTACCCTCTAGCTGCTGGTGGGATGTAAGCTGGTAACAGCCAGTACTGAGACCAGAATGGACGTGTGTTTAAAGGTGAAAATTGTGCTACCATGTGATCTGGTAGGCCCAGTGATGGGCCTAACACCTGAGTAGACCAGAATCAAAAAGACACAGGCTGGAAATCCTGCACTGCAGCAACATGTACCATAGCCAAGACCTGGAAGAAACCAAAATGTCCATCAACAGAAAAATGCACCAAGAAGAAGTCGTCCATGTACACAATGGAATATTAGCCATGGAAAAGCATGGAACAGTGCCGTGGGCACCACCATAGAAGGATCTAGAGATAATCACCCAGCTTGAACTAAGAAAGAAACCGAAAGACAGGTATCCTATTACATCACTTATAGGTGCTATGTAAAACTTGATACCCATGAAATAATTTCCAAGAGAAGGACACTCATAGATTCAGAAAACCAAATTATGTTGAACCAAAGGGAAAGGTGTAAGGAATGTACGAATTAGGATATGGGGGTTAACAGACATGTACTAATACATGTGAAATATATAATCATAAAATACCTATGCAATGCCAAGAGAGGTCTACTCAACACTCTGGAATAAACTACACGGGAAAGGATCCAACGATGAAGAGATCGAAACATAGACATAATGAACCACATTCTGTACACCTAGAACACACACAACATTTTTCTCAAATTTGCTCTGAATAAAAATTAAATATAAAAAACAAACAAGAAGTAACAAGATATAAGCTCTTGGGGGTTTGCCCTGGCACATTCCACTCTAATTTGCAGCCTACCAACACGATTTCCAGGAAAGCTCTGTTGCCCCAAAACCCACAGTTGGAAATGTAGAAATGCTGCCGCCTCGTGGCCGTTTCACGCAAGAGCGGCTGCAAAACCACAGTTAAGGGTCACTTAACATTCACAAGGACTCAGGGCTGTAAAGGACACCTGCCCTCAAAAATTGTGCTGAGGTATGGAATGGCCAAAAAAATTCAAAACTGGCAAATTTTTTGTGGAGATACTATGAAGAGGTAAGTTTTACTCACGATTTTTCCAAAAAAAAGCAAAATGGATAAAAGCTCAACATCAGGTATTATCAGACTCATGCAAATTTAGCCTACAAAAAGGTTTCAACTCACGCAACTCAACTACCATCAGCAAAAAGTCTACAAACAATAAATGCTGAAGGTGTTTTAGAGAATTGTGTACCCTCTAGCTGCTGGTGAGATGTAAAGTGGTAAGAGCCAATAATGAGAACAGAAAGGAGCTGCGTTTAAAAGTAAAAATGGAGCCAGCATTCCATTCAGCAGGCCCAGCGCTGAGCCTCTCACCTGAGAAGCCCAGAGTCGAGAAGGCACAGGCTGCAACATCTGCACTGCAGGAGTTTTCACAATAGCCAAGACACGGAAGCAACCAAAATGTCCATCAACAGATGAATGGATACAGAACAAGTGGTCCATGAACAAAATGGAATATTAGCCATGGAAAACAGTGAAACACTGCTCTTTGAGGCACCACAGATGAGCCTAGAGATAATCACAGAACATAAGGTAAGTCGGAAAGCAAAAGACATATCCTAGGATATCACTTATAGGCGTTATCTAACAACTGACACAAATGAACGTATTTTCACAGAGAAAGACACTCACAGACAAAGAAAACAAATTATTCTTATGTTAAAGGAAAGGTGGGGGCAATGGAAAATTAAGATTAGGGTTACCATACGTGTACAAACACCTACTAAATAGATATATCAAAAAGACCGATCATATAGCAAGGGAGGTCTACGGAACACTCGGCAATAATTTACATGGGAAGAGAATCTGTACATGAATATATATATATATGTATATATATATATATGTGTGTGTGTGTGTGTGTATATATATATATGTATATATATATATATACATATATATATATAGTGTTCAAATGAACCAGATTTTGTACACATAAGACAAACAATATTCTAATCATTACCCTGATTTAAAAAATTAAAACAACGAACAAGAAATAATGGGACATAAACTTACCGGGGCTTTTCCTGGCACATTCCATTCTCATTTACAACCTGGGAACTCGACTTCCAGAAAGGCTGTGCTGCCCTAGTAACCCGAATTGGGAATGCAGAAATGCTGCCACCTTGTGGCTGTTTCCCACAACAGCAGCTTTCAACCCAGTGCTAATGGTCACTAAATATTCACACTCATTGCAGGCCTGTAAATGACACCTGCTGAAAAAAAAGAATCCTGGGTTCGAAAATTGACAAAAAAATTCAAAAGAGGGCAGCCTTCCCAGAAGACAATTTCAAGAGGTTTATTGTACTCACAGTTTTATCTGTTTTTGTTTAACAGAAATAAAAAAAGGCGTTGAATAATGCTGAACATTAGGAATTATTAGAGACATGCAAATCCAAATTACAAAAGCCTATCAGCTCACACCAGTCAGAATGGCAATCAGCAAAACTTCTGCAAACAATAAATGCTGAAGGGGTTGTGGAGAAATGCATTCCCTCGGCTCTAAGTGGGACATGGTAAGAGTCAGTAATGAAAACACAAAAGAGGTGCCTTGAAAAGGTAAATATTGAGCTACCATTCAATCAAGCATACCCACTGCTGGGCCTATTGCCTGAGAGGATGAGAATCAAACAGACACAGGCTGGCAATCCTGCACTCCAGCAATATTTACCATAGCCAACATTTGGAAGCAACGAAAGTGACCGTCAACAGAGGAATGCAGGAAGAAGTAGTGGTCCATGTACACAATGGAATATTACTCCAATAAAAACAAATATAAATTCAATTTTAAAAACCAAACATAAGCAAGGAGACATCAGCTTTTGGGGGTTTATGCGGGCACATTCCACTCTAATGTATAACCGAGGAACACCACGGGCAGGAAGGTCTGTTTCCCTTGTTCCCAGAGTGGGGCAAGTGGAAATACTGCCGCCCAATGGCCGTTACCTGCAACAGCAGCTTTAAAACCTGTGCTGAGGGTCACTTCATATGCACAAGTACTGGAGGGCTGTAAATGAAACCTGACCTCAAAATGTCTTCAGGGAGGTAATGGCCAAAATATTTTGAAATGTGGCACATACTCCAAGAAATCCATTTGAAGAGGTAAGCTGTACTCACAGTTTGAAGAAAAATAGGGCATGACTGAAAGCTGAATTTCAAGGGATTATGAGACGCATGCAAATCCAACCAAAAGGAGGTATCAACTCACACCACTCAAAATAAACATCATCAGAAACACTACAAAAAATAAATGTTGAAGGGGTTGTGGAGAAGTGCATACCCTCAACGTTAGGTGGGACGTAAGCTGGTAAGCGTCACTAATGAGAACAGAATGGAGGTGACTTTACAAGGTAAAAATCTGGCTACCATATGATCCAGCAGGCCCATCCTGGGCCTATAACCGAAGATACACAATTGGAAAGACACAGTCAGGCAAATGTGCATTGCAGCAGTATAACAATAGCCAAGACATGGAAGCAACCAAAAAGTCCATCAACAGATGAGTGGACAAAGAAGAAGTGGAACAGGTACAGATAGAATATTAGCCAAGGAGACAAATGACACAATGCCATTTTCAGCACCGTAGATGAGTCTGGAAGTAATCACGCAACTTGCAGTAAGTCAGAAAGTGAAAGACACATATCCTATATCACTTATAGGTGTTACCTAAAAATTGATACCAGTGAAGATATTTGCACAGAGACAGGCAGTGAGACATTCATTAAACAAACTTAGGGTTCACCAATGGAAAGATGTGAGGATTGGATACATTAGGATGTCAGGGTAAACAGAGATATACAAACAGGTGAAGTATATAATCACCGAAAACCTACGGAATACCAAGGGAAGACTACTCAACATTGAGTCATAACCTACATGGGAAAAGGATCCAAATGACAATGGATATATGTGTGTGTGTGTGTGTGTGTGTGTGTGTGTGTAAAACAACCACATCTTGCACACCTAGAACAATCAAAACATCGTAATCAAACTTGCTGTGATAAAAAATGAAAATTACATTTACAAAACGAACAAGAAGTAGTGAGATATAAACTTAAGGGGCTTATTCCTGGCACATTCCATTCTAATTTGCAACCTAGAACACGACTTCCATTGAGGCTCTGTGGGCCTAGTAACCACAGTTGGTAAAGGAGAACTGCTGCCGCCTTGTGGCCGTTTCACACAACAGCAGCTCAAAACGCAGTGCTGACGGTTGCTTGATAGTCAACATAATTGCACGCCTGTAAATGACACCTGCCCTCTAATCAAATCCTTGGGTCGTAAATCGAGCAAAAATCACAAAAGACGTGCATATTTCAAAACGACATATTCAAGAGGCATATTTTATGCACATTTTTATTATTTTTCTTTTTTTCTGGTGTTAAAAAATAGGGCATGGAAAAACGCTCAACATCAGGAATTAATAAAGCCATGCAAATCCAGTCTACAAAAACGTTCACCTCACAGCCGTCAGAATGATCATCAGCAAAAACGTCTACAAAGGGTAAATGCTGAAGGGGTTTTAGACAACTGTGTACCCTCTAGCTGCTGGTGGGATGTAAGCTGGTAACAGCCAGTACTGAGACCAGAATGGACGTGTGTTTAAAGGTGAAAATTGTGCTACCATGTGATCTGGTAGGCCCAGTGATGGGCCTAACACCTGAGTAGACCAGAATCAAAAAGACACAGGCTGGAAATCCTGCACTGCAGCAACATGTACCATAGCCAAGACCTGGAAGAAACCAAAATGTCCATCAACAGAAAAATGCACCAAGAAGAAGTCGTCCATGTACACAATGGAATATTAGCCATGGAAAAGCATGGAACAGTGCCGTGGGCACCACCATAGAAGGATCTAGAGATAATCACCCAGCTTGAACTAAGAAAGAAACCGAAAGACAGGTATCCTATTACATCACTTATAGGTGCTATGTAAAACTTGATACCCATGAAATAATTTCCAAGAGAAGGACACTCATAGATTCAGAAAACCAAATTATGTTGAACCAAAGGGAAAGGTGTAAGGAATGTACGAATTAGGATATGGGGGTTAACAGACATGTACTAATACATGTGAAATATATAATCATAAAATACCTATGCAATGCCAAGAGAGGTCTACTCAACACTCTGGAATAAACTACACGGGAAAGGATCCAACGATGAAGAGATCGAAACATAGACATAATGAACCACCTTCTGTACACCTAGAACACACACAACATTTTTCTCAAATTTGCTCTGAATAAAAATTAAATATAAAAAACAAACAAGAAGTAACAAGATATAAGCTCTTGGGGGTTTGCCCTGGCACATTCCACTCTAATTTGCAGCCTACCAACACGATTTCCAGGAAAGCTCTGTTGCCCCAAAACCCACAGTTGGAAATGTAGAAATGCTGCCGCCTCGTGGCCGTTTCACGCAAGAGCGGCTGCAAAACCACAGTTAAGGGTCACTTAACATTCACAAGGACTCAGGGCTGTAAAGGACACCTGCCCTCAAAAATTGTGCTGAGGTATGGAATGGCCAAAAAAATTCAAAACTGGCAAATTTTTTGTGGAGATACTATGAAGAGGTAAGTTTTACTCACGATTTTTCCAAAAAAAAGCAAAATGGATAAAAGCTCAACATCAGGTATTATCAGACTCATGCAAATTTAGCCTACAAAAAGGTTTCAACTCACGCAACTCAACTACCATCAGCAAAAAGTCTACAAACAATAAATGCTGAAGGTGTTTTAGAGAATTGTGTACCCTCTAGCTGCTGGTGAGATGTAAAGTGGTAAGAGCCAATAATGAGAACAGAAAGGAGCTGCGTTTAAAAGTAAAAATGGAGCCAGCATTCCATTCAGCAGGCCCAGCGCTGAGCCTCTCACCTGAGAAGACCAGAGTCGAGAAGGCACAGGCTGCAACATCTGCACTGCAGGAGTTTTCACAATAGCCAAGACACGGAAGCAACCAAAATGTCCATCAACAGATGAATGGATACAGAACAAGTGGTCCATGAACAAAATGGAATATTAGCCATGGAAAACAGTGAAACACTGCTCTTTGAGGCACCACAGATGAGCCTAGAGATAATCACAGAACATAAGGTAAGTCGGAAAGCAAAAGACATATCCTAGGATATCACTTATAGGCGTTATCTAACAACTGACACAAATGAACGTATTTTCACAGAGAAAGACACTCACAGACAAAGAAAACAAATTATTCTTATGTTAAAGGAAAGGTGGGGGCAATGGAAAATTAAGATTAGGGTTACCATACGTGTACAAACACCTACTAAATAGATATATCAAAAAGACCGATCATATAGCAAGGGAGGTCTACGGAACACTCGGCAATAATTTACATGGGAAGAGAATCTGTACATGAATATATATATATATGTATATATATATATATGTGTGTGTGTGTGTGTGTATATATATATATGTATATATATATATACATATATATATATAGTGTTCAAATGAACCAGATTTTGTACACATAAGACAAACAATATTCTAATCATTACCCTGATTTAAAAAATTAAAACAACGAACAAGAAATAATGGGACATAAACTTACCGGGGCTTTTCCTGGCACATTCCATTCTCATTTACAACCTGGGAACTCGACTTCCAGAAAGGCTGTGCTGCCCTAGTAACCCGAATTGGGAATGCAGAAATGCTGCCACCTTGTGGCTGTTTCCCACAACAGCAGCTTTCAACCCAGTGCTAATGGTCACTAAATATTCACACTCATTGCAGGCCTGTAAATGACACCTGCTGAAAAAAAAGAATCCTGGGTTCGAAAATTGACAAAAAAATTCAAAAGAGGGCAGCCTTCCCAGAAGACAATTTCAAGAGGTTTATTGTACTCACAGTTTTATCTGTTTTTGTTTAACAGAAATAAAAAAAGGCGTTGAATAATGCTGAACATTAGGAATTATTAGAGACATGCAAATCCAAATTACAAAAGCCTATCAGCTCACACCAGTCAGAATGGCAATCAGCAAAACTTCTGCAAACAATAAATGCTGAAGGGGTTGTGGAGAAATGCATTCCCTCGGCTCTAAGTGGGACATGGTAAGAGTCAGTAATGAAAACACAAAAGAGGTGCCTTGAAAAGGTAAATATTGAGCTACCATTCAATCAAGCATACCCACTGCTGGGCCTATTGCCTGAGAGGATGAGAATCAAACAGACACAGGCTGGCAATCCTGCACTCCAGCAATATTTACCATAGCCAACATTTGGAAGCAACGAAAGTGACCGTCAACAGAGGAATGCAGGAAGAAGTAGTGGTCCATGTACACAATGGAATATTACTCCAATAAAAACAAATATAAATTCAATTTTAAAAACCAAACATAAGCAAGGAGACATCAGCTTTTGGGGGTTTATGCGGGCACATTCCACTCTAATGTATAACCGAGGAACACCACGGGCAGGAAGGTCTGTTTCCCTTGTTCCCAGAGTGGGGCAAGTGGAAATACTGCCGCCCAATGGCCGTTACCTGCAACAGCAGCTTTAAAACCTGTGCTGAGGGTCACTTCATATGCACAAGTACTGGAGGGCTGTAAATGAAACCTGACCTCAAAATGTCTTCAGGGAGGTAATGGCCAAAATATTTTGAAATGTGGCACATACTCCAAGAAATCCATTTGAAGAGGTAAGCTGTACTCACAGTTTGAAGAAAAATAGGGCATGACTGAAAGCTGAATTTCAAGGGATTATGAGACGCATGCAAATCCAACCAAAAGGAGGTATCAACTCACACCACTCAAAATAAACATCATCAGAAACACTACAAAAAATAAATGTTGAAGGGGTTGTGGAGAAGTGCATACCCTCAACGTTAGGTGGGACGTAAGCTGGTAAGCGTCACTAATGAGAACAGAATGGAGGTGACTTTACAAGGTAAAAATCTGGCTACCATATGATCCAGCAGGCCCATCCTGGGCCTATAACCGAAGATACACAATTGGAAAGACACAGTCAGGCAAATGTGCATTGCAGCAGTATAACAATAGCCAAGACATGGAAGCAACCAAAAAGTCCATCAACAGATGAGTGGACAAAGAAGAAGTGGAACAGGTACAGATAGAATATTAGCCAAGGAGACAAATGACACAATGCCATTTTCAGCACCGTAGATGAGTCTGGAAGTAATCACGCAACTTGCAGTAAGTCAGAAAGTGAAAGACACATATCCTATATCACTTATAGGTGTTACCTAAAAATTGATACCAGTGAAGATATTTGCACAGAGACAGGCAGTGAGACATTCATTAAACAAACTTAGGGTTCACCAATGGAAAGATGTGAGGATTGGATACATTAGGATGTCAGGGTAAACAGAGATATACAAACAGGTGAAGTATATAATCACCGAAAACCTACGGAATACCAAGGGAAGACTACTCAACATTGAGTCATAACCTACATGGGAAAAGGATCCAAATGACAATGGATATATGTGTGTGTGTGTGTGTGTGTGTGTGTGTGTGTAAAACAACCACATCTTGCACACCTAGAACAATCAAAACATCGTAATCAAACTTGCTGTGATAAAAAATGAAAATTACATTTACAAAACGAACAAGAAGTAGTGAGATATAAACTTAAGGGGCTTATTCCTGGCACATTCCATTCTAATTTGCAACCTAGAACACGACTTCCATTGAGGCTCTGTGGGCCTAGTAACCACAGTTGGTAAAGGAGAACTGCTGCCGCCTTGTGGCCGTTTCACACAACAGCAGCTCAAAACGCAGTGCTGACGGTTGCTTGATAGTCAACATAATTGCACGCCTGTAAATGACACCTGCCCTCTAATCAAATCCTTGGGTCGTAAATCGAGCAAAAATCACAAAAGACGTGCATATTTCAAAACGACATATTCAAGAGGCATATTTTATGCACATTTTTATTATTTTTCTTTTTTTCTGGTGTTAAAAAATAGGGCATGGAAAAACGCTCAACATCAGGAATTAATAAAGCCATGCAAATCCAGTCTACAAAAACGTTCACCTCACAGCCGTCAGAATGATCATCAGCAAAAACGTCTACAAAGGGTAAATGCTGAAGGGGTTTTAGACAACTGTGTACCCTCTAGCTGCTGGTGGGATGTAAGCTGGTAACAGCCAGTACTGAGACCAGAATGGACGTGTGTTTAAAGGTGAAAATTGTGCTACCATGTGATCTGGTAGGCCCAGTGATGGGCCTAACACCTGAGTAGACCAGAATCAAAAAGACACAGGCTGGAAATCCTGCACTGCAGCAACATGTACCATAGCCAAGACCTGGAAGAAACCAAAATGTCCATCAACAGAAAAATGCACCAAGAAGAAGTCGTCCATGTACACAATGGAATATTAGCCATGGAAAAGCATGGAACAGTGCCGTGGGCACCACCATAGAAGGATCTAGAGATAATCACCCAGCTTGAACTAAGAAAGAAACCGAAAGACAGGTATCCTATTACATCACTTATAGGTGCTATGTAAAACTTGATACCCATGAAATAATTTCCAAGAGAAGGACACTCATAGATTCAGAAAACCAAATTATGTTGAACCAAAGGGAAAGGTGTAAGGAATGTACGAATTAGGATATGGGGGTTAACAGACATGTACTAATACATGTGAAATATATAATCATAAAATACCTATGCAATGCCAAGAGAGGTCTACTCAACACTCTGGAATAAACTACACGGGAAAGGATCCAACGATGAAGAGATCGAAACATAGACATAATGAACCACATTCTGTACACCTAGAACACACACAACATTTTTCTCAAATTTGCTCTGAATAAAAATTAAATATAAAAAACAAACAAGAAGTAACAAGATATAAGCTCTTGGGGGTTTGCCCTGGCACATTCCACTCTAATTTGCAGCCTACCAACACGATTTCCAGGAAAGCTCTGTTGCCCCAAAACCCACAGTTGGAAATGTAGAAATGCTGCCGCCTCGTGGCCGTTTCACGCAAGAGCGGCTGCAAAACCACAGTTAAGGGTCACTTAACATTCACAAGGACTCAGGGCTGTAAAGGACACCTGCCCTCAAAAATTGTGCTGAGGTATGGAATGGCCAAAAAAATTCAAAACTGGCAAATTTTTTGTGGAGATACTATGAAGAGGTAAGTTTTACTCACGATTTTTCCAAAAAAAAGCAAAATGGATAAAAGCTCAACATCAGGTATTATTAGACTCATGCAAATTTAGCCTACAAAAAGGTTTCAACTCACGCAACTCAACTACCATCAGCAAAAAGTCTACAAACAATAAATGCTGAAGGTGTTTTAGAGAATTGTGTACCCTCTAGCTGCTGGTGAGATGTAAAGTGGTAAGAGCCAATAATGAGAACAGAAAGGAGCTGCGTTTAAAAGTAAAAATGGAGCCAGCATTCCATTCAGCAGGCCCAGCGCTGAGCCTCTCACCTGAGAAGACCAGAGTCGAGAAGGCACAGGCTGCAACATCTGCACTGCAGGAGTTTTCACAATAGCCAAGACACGGAAGCAACCAAAATGTCCATCAACAGATGAATGGATACAGAACAAGTGGTCCATGAACAAAATGGAATATTAGCCATGGAAAACAGTGAAACACTGCTCTTTGAGGCACCACAGATGAGCCTAGAGATAATCACAGAACATAAGGTAAGTCGGAAAGCAAAAGACATATCCTAGGATATCACTTATAGGCGTTATCTAACAACTGACACAAATGAACGTATTTTCACAGAGAAAGACACTCACAGACAAAGAAAACAAATTATTCTTATGTTAAAGGAAAGGTGGGGGCAATGGAAAATTAAGATTAGGGTTACCATACGTGTACAAACACCTACTAAATAGATATATCAAAAAGACCGATCATATAGCAAGGGAGGTCTACGGAACACTCGGCAATAATTTACATGGGAAGAGAATCTGTACATGAATATATATATATATGTATATATATATATATGTGTGTGTGTGTGTGTGTATATATATATATGTATATATATATATACATATATATATATAGTGTTCAAATGAACCAGATTTTGTACACATAAGACAAACAATATTCTAATCATTACCCTGATTTAAAAAATTAAAACAACGAACAAGAAATAATGGGACATAAACTTACCGGGGCTTTTCCTGGCACATTCCATTCTCATTTACAACCTGGGAACTCGACTTCCAGAAAGGCTGTGCTGCCCTAGTAACCCGAATTGGGAATGCAGAAATGCTGCCACCTTGTGGCTGTTTCCCACAACAGCAGCTTTCAACCCAGTGCTAATGGTCACTAAATATTCACACTCATTGCAGGCCTGTAAATGACACCTGCTGAAAAAAAAGAATCCTGGGTTCGAAAATTGACAAAAAAATTCAAAAGAGGGCAGCCTTCCCAGAAGACAATTTCAAGAGGTTTATTGTACTCACAGTTTTATCTGTTTTTGTTTAACAGAAATAAAAAAAGGCGTTGAATAATGCTGAACATTAGGAATTATTAGAGACATGCAAATCCAAATTACAAAAGCCTATCAGCTCACACCAGTCAGAATGGCAATCAGCAAAACTTCTGCAAACAATAAATGCTGAAGGGGTTGTGGAGAAATGCATTCCCTCGGCTCTAAGTGGGACATGGTAAGAGTCAGTAATGAAAACACAAAAGAGGTGCCTTGAAAAGGTAAATATTGAGCTACCATTCAATCAAGCATACCCACTGCTGGGCCTATTGCCTGAGAGGATGAGAATCAAACAGACACAGGCTGGCAATCCTGCACTCCAGCAATATTTACCATAGCCAACATTTGGAAGCAACGAAAGTGACCGTCAACAGAGGAATGCAGGAAGAAGTAGTGGTCCATGTACACAATGGAATATTACTCCAATAAAAACAAATATAAATTCAATTTTAAAAACCAAACATAAGCAAGGAGACATCAGCTTTTGGGGGTTTATGCGGGCACATTCCACTCTAATGTATAACCGAGGAACACCACGGGCAGGAAGGTCTGTTTCCCTTGTTCCCAGAGTGGGGCAAGTGGAAATACTGCCGCCCAATGGCCGTTACCTGCAACAGCAGCTTTAAAACCTGTGCTGAGGGTCACTTCATATGCACAAGTACTGGAGGGCTGTAAATGAAACCTGACCTCAAAATGTCTTCAGGGAGGTAATGGCCAAAATATTTTGAAATGTGGCACATACTCCAAGAAATCCATTTGAAGAGGTAAGCTGTACTCACAGTTTGAAGAAAAATAGGGCATGACTGAAAGCTGAATTTCAAGGGATTATGAGACGCATGCAAATCCAACCAAAAGGAGGTATCAACTCACACCACTCAAAATAAACATCATCAGAAACACTACAAAAAATAAATGTTGAAGGGGTTGTGGAGAAGTGCATACCCTCAACGTTAGGTGGGACGTAAGCTGGTAAGCGTCACTAATGAGAACAGAATGGAGGTGACTTTACAAGGTAAAAATCTGGCTACCATATGATCCAGCAGGCCCATCCTGGGCCTATAACCGAAGATACACAATTGGAAAGACACAGTCAGGCAAATGTGCATTGCAGCAGTATAACAATAGCCAAGACATGGAAGCAACCAAAAAGTCCATCAACAGATGAGTGGACAAAGAAGAAGTGGAACAGGTACAGATAGAATATTAGCCAAGGAGACAAATGACACAATGCCATTTTCAGCACCGTAGATGAGTCTGGAAGTAATCACGCAACTTGCAGTAAGTCAGAAAGTGAAAGACACATATCCTATATCACTTATAGGTGTTACCTAAAAATTGATACCAGTGAAGATATTTGCACAGAGACAGGCAGTGAGACATTCATTAAACAAACTTAGGGTTCACCAATGGAAAGATGTGAGGATTGGATACATTAGGATGTCAGGGTAAACAGAGATATACAAACAGGTGAAGTATATAATCACCGAAAACCTACGGAATACCAAGGGAAGACTACTCAACATTGAGTCATAACCTACATGGGAAAAGGATCCAAATGACAATGGATATATGTGTGTGTGTGTGTGTGTGTGTGTGTGTGTGTGTGTGTGTGTAAAACAACCACATCTTGCACACCTAGAACAATCAAAACATCGTAATCAAACTTGCTGTGATAAAAAATGAAAATTACATTTACAAAACGAACAAGAAGTAGTGAGATATAAACTTAAGGGGCTTCTTCCTGGCACATTCCATTCTAATTTGCAACCTAGAACACGACTTCCATTGAGGCTCTGTGGGCCTAGTAACCACAGTTGGTAAAGGAGAACTGCTGCCGCCTTGTGGCCGTTTCACACAACAGCAGCTCAAAACGCAGTGCTGACGGTTGCTTGATAGTCAACATAATTGCACGCCTGTAAATGACACCTGCCCTCTAATCAAATCCTTGGGTCGTAAATCGAGCAAAAATCACAAAAGACGTGCATATTTCAAAACGACATATTCAAGAGGCATATTTTATGCACATTTTTATTATTTTTCTTTTTTTCTGGTGTTAAAAAATAGGGCATGGAAAAACGCTC
Organism: Leucopleurus acutus; assembly: GCF_964270905.1. Lineage (NCBI taxonomy): Eukaryota > Metazoa > Chordata > Mammalia > Artiodactyla > Delphinidae > Leucopleurus > Leucopleurus acutus. The sequence continues at coordinate 143,027 of NW_028139021.1, forward strand.
AACATCAGGAATTAATAAAGCCATGCAAATCCAGTCTACAAAAACGTTCACCTCACAGCCGTCAGAATGATCATCAGCAAAAACGTCTACAAAGGGTAAATGCTGAAGGGGTTTTAGACAACTGTGTACCCTCTAGCTGCTGGTGGGATGTAAGCTGGTAACAGCCAGTACTGAGACCAGAATGGACGTGTGTTTAAAGGTGAAAATTGTGCTACCATGTGATCTGGTAGGCCCAGTGATGGGCCTAACACCTGAGTAGACCAGAATCAAAAAGACACAGGCTGGAAATCCTGCACTGCAGCAACATGTACCATAGCCAAGACCTGGAAGAAACCAAAATGTCCATCAACAGAAAAATGCACCAAGAAGAAGTCGTCCATGTACACAATGGAATATTAGCCATGGAAAAGCATGGAACAGTGCCGTGGGCACCACCATAGAAGGATCTAGAGATAATCACCCAGCTTGAACTAAGAAAGAAACCGAAAGACAGGTATCCTATTACATCACTTATAGGTGCTATGTAAAACTTGATACCCATGAAATAATTTCCAAGAGAAGGACACTCATAGATTCAGAAAACCAAATTATGTTGAACCAAAGGGAAAGGTGTAAGGAATGTACGAATTAGGATATGGGGGTTAACAGACATGTACTAATACATGTGAAATATATAATCATAAAATACCTATGCAATGCCAAGAGAGGTCTACTCAACACTCTGGAATAAACTACACGGGAAAGGATCCAACGATGAAGAGATCGAAACATAGACATAATGAACCACATTCTGTACACCTAGAACACACACAACATTTTTCTCAAATTTGCTCTGAATAAAAATTAAATATAAAAAACAAACAAGAAGTAACAAGATATAAGCTCTTGGGGGTTTGCCCTGGCACATTCCACTCTAATTTGCAGCCTACCAACACGATTTCCAGGAAAGCTCTGTTGCCCCAAAACCCACAGTTGGAAATGTAGAAATGCTGCCGCCTCGTGGCCGTTTCACGCAAGAGCGGCTGCAAAACCACAGTTAAGGGTCACTTAACATTCACAAGGACTCAGGGCTGTAAAGGACACCTGCCCTCAAAAATTGTGCTGAGGTATGGAATGGCCAAAAAAATTCAAAACTGGCAAATTTTTTGTGGAGATACTATGAAGAGGTAAGTTTTACTCACGATTTTTCCAAAAAAAAGCAAAATGGATAAAAGCTCAACATCAGGTATTATCAGACTCATGCAAATTTAGCCTACAAAAAGGTTTCAACTCACGCAACTCAACTACCATCAGCAAAAAGTCTACAAACAATAAATGCTGAAGGTGTTTTAGAGAATTGTGTACCCTCTAGCTGCTGGTGAGATGTAAAGTGGTAAGAGCCAATAATGAGAACAGAAAGGAGCTGCGTTTAAAAGTAAAAATGGAGCCAGCATTCCATTCAGCAGGCCCAGCGCTGAGCCTCTCACCTGAGAAGCCCAGAGTCGAGAAGGCACAGGCTGCAACATCTGCACTGCAGGAGTTTTCACAATAGCCAAGACACGGAAGCAACCAAAATGTCCATCAACAGATGAATGGATACAGAACAAGTGGTCCATGAACAAAATGGAATATTAGCCATGGAAAACAGTGAAACACTGCTCTTTGAGGCACCACAGATGAGCCTAGAGATAATCACAGAACATAAGGTAAGTCGGAAAGCAAAAGACATATCCTAGGATATCACTTATAGGCGTTATCTAACAACTGACACAAATGAACGTATTTTCACAGAGAAAGACACTCACAGACAAAGAAAACAAATTATTCTTATGTTAAAGGAAAGGTGGGGGCAATGGAAAATTAAGATTAGGGTTACCATACGTGTACAAACACCTACTAAATAGATATATCAAAAAGACCGATCATATAGCAAGGGAGGTCTATGGAACACTCGGCAATAATTTACATGGGAAGAGAATCTGTACATGAATATATATATATATATATGTATATATATATATATGTGTGTGTGTGTGTGTGTGTATATATATATATATATACATATATATATATAGTGTTCAAATGAACCAGATTTTGTATACATAAGACAAACAATATTCTAATCATTACCCTGATTTAAAAAATTAAAACAACGAACAAGAAATAATGGGACATAAACTTACCGGGGCTTTTCCTGGCACATTCCATTCTCATTTACAACCTGGGAACTCGACTTCCAGAAAGGCTGTGCTGCCCTAGTAACCCGAATTGGGAATGCAGAAATGCTGCCACCTTGTGGCTGTTTCCCACAACAGCAGCTTTCAACCCAGTGCTAATGGTCACTAAATATTCACACTCATTGCAGGCCTGTAAATGACACCTGCTGAAAAAAAAGAATCCTGGGTTCGAAAATTGACAAAAAAATTCAAAAGAGGGCAGCCTTCCCAGAAGACAATTTCAAGAGGTTTATTGTACTCACAGTTTTATCTGTTTTTGTTTAACAGAAATAAAAAAAGGCGTTGAATAATGCTGAACATTAGGAATTATTAGAGACATGCAAATCCAAATTACAAAAGCCTATCAGCTCACACCAGTCAGAATGGCAATCAGCAAAACTTCTGCAAACAATAAATGCTGAAGGGGTTGTGGAGAAATGCATTCCCTCGGCTCTAAGTGGGACATGGTAAGAGTCAGTAATGAAAACACAAAAGAGGTGCCTTGAAAAGGTAAATATTGAGCTACCATTCAATCAAGCATACCCACTGCTGGGCCTATTGCCTGAGAGGATGAGAATCAAACAGACACAGGCTGGCAATCCTGCACTCCAGCAATATTTACCATAGCCAACATTTGGAAGCAACGAAAGTGACCGTCAACAGAGGAATGCAGGAAGAAGTAGTGGTCCATGTACACAATGGAATATTACTCCAATAAAAACAAATATAAATTCAATTTTAAAAACCAAACATAAGCAAGGAGACATCAGCTTTTGGGGGTTTATGCGGGCACATTCCACTCTAATGTATAACCGAGGAACACCACGGGCAGGAAGGTCTGTTTCCCTTGTTCCCAGAGTGGGGCAAGTGGAAATACTGCCGCCCAATGGCCGTTACCTGCAACAGCAGCTTTAAAACCTGTGCTGAGGGTCACTTCATATGCACAAGTACTGGAGGGCTGTAAATGAAACCTGACCTCAAAATGTCTTCAGGGAGGTAATGGCCAAAATATTTTGAAATGTGGCACATACTCCAAGAAATCCATTTGAAGAGGTAAGCTGTACTCACAGTTTGAAGAAAAATAGGGCATGACTGAAAGCTGAATTTCAAGGGATTATGAGACGCATGCAAATCCAACCAAAAGGAGGTATCAACTCACACCACTCAAAATAAACATCATCAGAAACACTACAAAAAATAAATGTTGAAGGGGTTGTGGAGAAGTGCATACCCTCAACGTTAGGTGGGACGTAAGCTGGTAAGCGTCACTAATGAGAACAGAATGGAGGTGACTTTACAAGGTAAAAATCTGGCTACCATATGATCCAGCAGGCCCATCCTGGGCCTATAACCGAAGATACACAATTGGAAAGACACAGTCAGGCAAATGTGCATTGCAGCAGTATAACAATAGCCAAGACATGGAAGCAACCAAAAAGTCCATCAACAGATGAGTGGACAAAGAAGAAGTGGAACAGGTACAGATAGAATATTAGCCAAGGAGACAAATGACACAATGCCATTTTCAGCACCGTAGATGAGTCTGGAAGTAATCACGCAACTTGCAGTAAGTCAGAAAGTGAAAGACACATATCCTATATCACTTATAGGTGTTACCTAAAAATTGATACCAGTGAAGATATTTGCACAGAGACAGGCAGTGAGACATTCATTAAACAAACTTAGGGTTCACCAATGGAAAGATGTGAGGATTGGATACATTAGGATGTCAGGGTAAACAGAGATATACAAACAGGTGAAGTATATAATCACCGAAAACCTACGGAATACCAAGGGAAGACTACTCAACATTGAGTCATAACCTACATGGGAAAAGGATCCAAATGACAATGGATATATGTGTGTGTGTGTGTGTGTGTGTGTGTGTGTGTGTGTGTGTAAAACAACCACATCTTGCACACCTAGAACAATCAAAACATCGTAATCAAACTTGCTGTGATAAAAAATGAAAATTACATTTACAAAACGAACAAGAAGTAGTGAGATATAAACTTAAGGGGCTTATTCCTGGCACATTCCATTCTAATTTGCAACCTAGAACACGACTTCCATTGAGGCTCTGTGGGCCTAGTAACCACAGTTGGTAAAGGAGAACTGCTGCCGCCTTGTGGCCGTTTCACACAACAGCAGCTCAAAACGCAGTGCTGACGGTTGCTTGATAGTCAACATAATTGCACGCCTGTAAATGACACCTGCCCTCTAATCAAATCCTTGGGTCGTAAGTCGAGCAAAAATCACAAAAGACGTGCATATTTCAAAACGACATATTCAAGAGGCATATTTTATGCACATTTTTATTATTTTTCTTTTTTTCTGGTGTTAAAAAATAGGGCATGGAAAAACGCTCAACATCAGGAATTAATAAAGCCATGCAAATCCAGTCTACAAAAACGTTCACCTCACAGCCGTCAGAATGATCATCAGCAAAAACGTCTACAAAGGGTAAATGCTGAAGGGGTTTTAGACAACTGTGTACCCTCTAGCTGCTGGTGGGATGTAAGCTGGTAACAGCCAGTACTGAGACCAGAATGGACGTGTGTTTAAAGGTGAAAATTGTGCTACCATGTGATCTGGTAGGCCCAGTGATGGGCCTAACACCTGAGTAGACCAGAATCAAAAAGACACAGGCTGGAAATCCTGCACTGCAGCAACATGTACCATAGCCAAGACCTGGAAGAAACCAAAATGTCCATCAACAGAAAAATGCACCAAGAAGAAGTCGTCCATGTACACAATGGAATATTAGCCATGGAAAAGCATGGAACAGTGCCGTGGGCACCACCATAGAAGGATCTAGAGATAATCACCCAGCTTGAACTAAGAAAGAAACCGAAAGACAGGTATCCTATTACATCACTTATAGGTGCTATGTAAAACTTGATACCCATGAAATAATTTCCAAGAGAAGGACACTCATAGATTCAGAAAACCAAATTATGTTGAACCAAAGGGAAAGGTGTAAGGAATGTACGAATTAGGATATGGGGGTTAACAGACATGTACTAATACATGTGAAATATATAATCATAAAATACCTATGCAATGCCAAGAGAGGTCTACTCAACACTCTGGAATAAACTACACGGGAAAGGATCCAACGATGAAGAGATCGAAACATAGACATAATGAACCACATTCTGTACACCTAGAACACACACAACATTTTTCTCAAATTTGCTCTGAATAAAAATTAAATATAAAAAACAAACAAGAAGTAACAAGATATAAGCTCTTGGGGGTTTGCCCTGGCACATTCCACTCTAATTTGCAGCCTACCAACACGATTTCCAGGAAAGCTCTGTTGCCCCAAAACCCACAGTTGGAAATGTAGAAATGCTGCCGCCTCGTGGCCGTTTCACGCAAGAGCGGCTGCAAAACCACAGTTAAGGGTCACTTAACATTCACAAGGACTCAGGGCTGTAAAGGACACCTGCCCTCAAAAATTGTGCTGAGGTATGGAATGGCCAAAAAAATTCAAAACTGGCAAATTTTTTGTGGAGATACTATGAAGAGGTAAGTTTTACTCACGATTTTTCCAAAAAAAAGCAAAATGGATAAAAGCTCAACATCAGGTATTATCAGACTCATGCAAATTTAGCCTACAAAAAGGTTTCAACTCACGCAACTCAACTACCATCAGCAAAAAGTCTACAAACAATAAATGCTGAAGGTGTTTTAGAGAATTGTGTACCCTCTAGCTGCTGGTGAGATGTAAAGTGGTAAGAGCCAATAATGAGAACAGAAAGGAGCTGCGTTTAAAAGTAAAAATGGAGCCAGCATTCCATTCAGCAGGCCCAGCGCTGAGCCTCTCACCTGAGAAGACCAGAGTCGAGAAGGCACAGGCTGCAACATCTGCACTGCAGGAGTTTTCACAATAGCCAAGACACGGAAGCAACCAAAATGTCCATCAACAGATGAATGGATACAGAACAAGTGGTCCATGAACAAAATGGAATATTAGCCATGGAAAACAGTGAAACACTGCTCTTTGAGGCACCACAGATGAGCCTAGAGATAATCACAGAACATAAGGTAAGTCGGAAAGCAAAAGACATATCCTAGGATATCACTTATAGGCGTTATCTAACAACTGACACAAATGAACGTATTTTCACAGAGAAAGACACTCACAGACAAAGAAAACAAATTATTCTTATGTTAAAGGAAAGGTGGGGGCAATGGAAAATTAAGATTAGGGTTACCATACGTGTACAAACACCTACTAAATAGATATATCAAAAAGACCGATCATATAGCAAGGGAGGTCTATGGAACACTCGGCAATAATTTACATGGGAAGAGAATCTGTACATGAATATATATATATATATATGTATATATATATATATGTGTGTGTGTGTGTGTGTATATATATATATATATATATACATATATATATATATAGTGTTCAAATGAACCAGATTTTGTATACATAAGACAAACAATATTCTAATCATTACCCTGATTTAAAAAATTAAAACAACGAACAAGAAATAATGGGACATAAACTTACCGGGGCTTTTCCTGGCACATTCCATTCTCATTTACAACCTGGGAACTCGACTTCCAGAAAGGCTGTGCTGCCCTAGTAACCAGAATTGGGAATGCAGAAATGCTGCCACCTTGTGGCTGTTTCCCACAACAGCAGCTTTCAACCCAGTGCTAATGGTCACTAAATATTCACACTCATTGCAGGCCTGTAAATGACACCTGCTGAAAAAAAAGAATCCTGGGTTCGAAAATTGACAAAAAAATTCAAAAGAGGGCAGCCTTCCCAGAAGACAATTTCAAGAGGTTTATTGTACTCACAGTTTTATCTGTTTTTGTTTAACAGAAATAAAAAAAGGCGTTGAATAATGCTGAACATTAGGAATTATTAGAGACATGCAAATCCAAATTACAAAAGCCTATCAGCTCACACCAGTCAGAATGGCAATCAGCAAAACTTCTGCAAACAATAAATGCTGAAGGGGTTGTGGAGAAATGCATTCCCTCGGCTCTAAGTGGGACATGGTAAGAGCCAGTAATGAAAACACAAAAGAGGTGCCTTGAAAAGGTAAATATTGAGCTACCATTCAATCAAGCATACCCACTGCTGGGCCTATTGCCTGAGAGGATGAGAATCAAACAGACACAGGCTGGCAATCCTGCACTCCAGCAATATTTACCATAGCCAACATTTGGAAGCAACGAAAGTGACCGTCAACAGAGGAATGCAGGAAGAAGTAGTGGTCCATGTACACAATGGAATATTACTCCAATAAAAACAAATATAAATTCAATTTTAAAAACCAAACATAAGCAAGGAGACATCAGCTTTTGGGGGTTTATGCGGGCACATTCCACTCTAATGTATAACCGAGGAACACCACGGGCAGGAAGGTCTGTTTCCCTTGTTCCCAGAGTGGGGCAAGTGGAAATACTGCCGCCCAATGGCCGTTACCTGCAACAGCAGCTTTAAAACCTGTGCTGAGGGTCACTTCATATGCACAAGTACTGGAGGGCTGTAAATGAAACCTGACCTCAAAATGTCTTCAGGGAGGTAATGGCCAAAATATTTTGAAATGTGGCACATACTCCAAGAAATCCATTTGAAGAGGTAAGCTGTACTCACAGTTTGAAGAAAAATAGGGCATGACTGAAAGCTGAATTTCAAGGGATTATGAGACGCATGCAAATCCAACCAAAAGGAGGTATCAACTCACACCACTCAAAATAAACATCATCAGAAACACTACAAAAAATAAATGTTGAAGGGGTTGTGGAGAAGTGCATACCCTCAACGTTAGGTGGGACGTAAGCTGGTAAGCGTCACTAATGAGAACAGAATGGAGGTGACTTTACAAGGTAAAAATCTGGCTACCATATGATCCAGCAGGCCCATCCTGGGCCTATAACCGAAGATACACAATTGGAAAGACACAGTCAGGCAAATGTGCATTGCAGCAGTATAACAATAGCCAAGACATGGAAGCAACCAAAAAGTCCATCAACAGATGAGTGGACAAAGAAGAAGTGGAACAGGTACAGATAGAATATTAGCCAAGGAGACAAATGACACAATGCCATTTTCAGCACCGTAGATGAGTCTGGAAGTAATCACGCAACTTGCAGTAAGTCAGAAAGTGAAAGACACATATCCTATATCACTTATAGGTGTTACCTAAAAATTGATACCAGTGAAGATATTTGCACAGAGACAGGCAGTGAGACATTCATTAAACAAACTTAGGGTTCACCAATGGAAAGATGTGAGGATTGGATACATTAGGATGTCAGGGTAAACAGAGATATACAAACAGGTGAAGTATATAATCACCGAAAACCTACGGAATACCAAGGGAAGACTACTCAACATTGAGTCATAACCTACATGGGAAAAGGATCCAAATGACAATGGATATATGTGTGTGTGTGTGTGTGTGTGTGTGTGTGTGTGTGTGTGTGTAAAACAACCACATCTTGCACACCTAGAACAATCAAAACATCGTAATCAAACTTGCTGTGATAAAAAATGAAAATTACATTTACAAAACGAACAAGAAGTAGTGAGATATAAACTTAAGGGGCTTCTTCCTGGCACATTCCATTCTAATTTGCAACCTAGAACACGACTTCCATTGAGGCTCTGTGGGCCTAGTAACCACAGTTGGTAAAGGAGAACTGCTGCCGCCTTGTGGCCGTTTCACACAACAGCAGCTCAAAACGCAGTGCTGACGGTTGCTTGATAGTCAACATAATTGCACGCCTGTAAATGACACCTGCCCTCTAATCAAATCCTTGGGTCGTAAATCGAGCAAAAATCACAAAAGACGTGCATATTTCAAAACGACATATTCAAGAGGCATATTTTATGCACATTTTTATTATTTTTCTTTTTTTCTGGTGTTAAAAAATAGGGCATGGAAAAACGCTCAACATCAGGAATTAATAAAGCCATGCAAATCCAGTCTACAAAAACGTTCACCTCACAGCCGTCAGAATGATCATCAGCAAAAACGTCTACAAAGGGTAAATGCTGAAGGGGTTTTAGACAACTGTGTACCCTCTAGCTGCTGGTGGGATGTAAGCTGGTAACAGCCAGTACTGAGACCAGAATGGACGTGTGTTTAAAGGTGAAAATTGTGCTACCATGTGATCTGGTAGGCCCAGTGATGGGCCTAACACCTGAGTAGACCAGAATCAAAAAGACACAGGCTGGAAATCCTGCACTGCAGCAACATGTACCATAGCCAAGACCTGGAAGAAACCAAAATGTCCATCAACAGAAAAATGCACCAAGAAGAAGTCGTCCATGTACACAATGGAATATTAGCCATGGAAAAGCATGGAACAGTGCCGTGGGCACCACCATAGAAGGATCTAGAGATAATCACCCAGCTTGAACTAAGAAAGAAACCGAAAGACAGGTATCCTATTACATCACTTATAGGTGCTATGTAAAACTTGATACCCATGAAATAATTTCCAAGAGAAGGACACTCATAGATTCAGAAAACCAAATTATGTTGAACCAAAGGGAAAGGTGTAAGGAATGTACGAATTAGGATATGGGGGTTAACAGACATGTACTAATACATGTGAAATATATAATCATAAAATACCTATGCAATGCCAAGAGAGGTCTACTCAACACTCTGGAATAAACTACACGGGAAAGGATCCAACGATGAAGAGATCGAAACATAGACATAATGAACCACATTCTGTACACCTAGAACACACACAACATTTTTCTCAAATTTGCTCTGAATAAAAATTAAATATAAAAAACAAACAAGAAGTAACAAGATATAAGCTCTTGGGGGTTTGCCCTGGCACATTCCACTCTAATTTGCAGCCTACCAACACGCTTTCCAGGAAAGCTCTGTTGCCCCAAAACCCACAGTTGGAAATGTAGAAATGCTGCCGCCTCGTGGCCGTTTCACGCAAGAGCGGCTGCAAAACCACAGTTAAGGGTCACTTAACATTCACAAGGACTCAGGGCTGTAAAGGACACCTGCCCTCAAAAATTGTGCTGAGGTATGGAATGGCCAAAAAAATTCAAAACTGGCAAATTTTTTGTGGAGATACTATGAAGAGGTAAGTTTTACTCACGATTTTTCCAAAAAAAAGCAAAATGGATAAAAGCTCAACATCAGGTATTATCAGACTCATGCAAATTTAGCCTACAAAAAGGTTTCAACTCACGCAACTCAACTACCATCAGCAAAAAGTCTACAAACAATAAATGCTGAAGGTGTTTTAGAGAATTGTGTACCCTCTAGCTGCTGGTGAGATGTAAAGTGGTAAGAGCCAATAATGAGAACAGAAAGGAGCTGCGTTTAAAAGTAAAAATGGAGCCAGCATTCCATTCAGCAGGCCCAGCGCTGAGCCTCTCACCTGAGAAGACCAGAGTCGAGAAGGCACAGGCTGCAACATCTGCACTGCAGGAGTTTTCACAATAGCCAAGACACGGAAGCAACCAAAATGTCCATCAACAGATGAATGGATACAGAACAAGTGGTCCATGAACAAAATGGAATATTAGCCATGGAAAACAGTGAAACACTGCTCTTTGAGGCACCACAGATGAGCCTAGAGATAATCACAGAACATAAGGTAAGTCGGAAAGCAAAAGACATATCCTAGGATATCACTTATAGGCGTTATCTAACAACTGACACAAATGAACGTATTTTCACAGAGAAAGACACTCACAGACAAAGAAAACAAATTATTCTTATGTTAAAGGAAAGGTGGGGGCAATGGAAAATTAAGATTAGGGTTACCATACGTGTACAAACACCTACTAAATAGATATATCAAAAAGACCGATCATATAGCAAGGGAGGTCTACGGAACACTCGGCAATAATTTACATGGGAAGAGAATCTGTACATGAATATATATATATATATGTATATATATATATGTGTGTGTGTGTGTGTGTGTATATATATATATATCTATACATATATATATATATAGTGTTCAAATGAACCAGATTTTGTATACATAAGACAAACAATATTCTAATCATTACCCTGATTTAAAAAATTAAAACAACGAACAAGAAATAATGGGACATAAACTTACCGGGGCTTTTCCTGGCACATTCCATTCTCATTTACAACCTGGGAACTCGACTTCCAGAAAGGCTGTGCTGCCCTAGTAACCAGAATTGGGAATGCAGAAATGCTGCCACCTTGTGGCTGTTTCCCACAACAGCAGCTTTCAACCCAGTGCTAATGGTCACTAAATATTCACACTCATTGCAGGCCTGTAAATGACACCTGCTGAAAAAAAAGAATCCTGGGTTCGAAAATTGACAAAAAAATTCAAAAGAGGGCAGCCTTCCCAGAAGACAATTTCAAGAGGTTTATTGTACTCACAGTTTTATCTGTTTTTGTTTAACAGAAATAAAAAAAGGCGTTGAATAATGCTGAACATTAGGAATTATTAGAGACATGCAAATCCAAATTACAAAAGCCTATCAGCTCACACCAGTCAGAATGGCAATCAGCAAAACTTCTGCAAACAATAAATGCTGAAGGGGTTGTGGAGAAATGCATTCCCTCGGCTCTAAGTGGGACATGGTAAGAGCCAGTAATGAAAACACAAAAGAGGTGCCTTGAAAAGGTAAATATTGAGCTACCATTCAATCAAGCATACCCACTGCTGGGCCTATTGCCTGAGAGGATGAGAATCAAACAGACACAGGCTGGCAATCCTGCACTCCAGCAATATTTACCATAGCCAACATTTGGAAGCAACGAAAGTGACCGTCAACAGAGGAATGCAGGAAGAAGTAGTGGTCCATGTACACAATGGAATATTACTCCAATAAAAACAAATATAAATTCAATTTTAAAAACCAAACATAAGCAAGGAGACATCAGCTTTTGGGGGTTTATGCGGGCACATTCCACTCTAATGTATAACCGAGGAACACCACGGGCAGGAAGGTCTGTTTCCCTTGTTCCCAGAGTGGGGCAAGTGGAAATACTGCCGCCCAATGGCCGTTACCTGCAACAGCAGCTTTAAAACCTGTGCTGAGGGTCACTTCATATGCACAAGTACTGGAGGGCTGTAAATGAAACCTGACCTCAAAATGTCTTCAGGGAGGTAATGGCCAAAATATTTTGAAATGTGGCACATACTCCAAGAAATCCATTTGAAGAGGTAAGCTGTACTCACAGTTTGAAGAAAAATAGGGCATGACTGAAAGCTGAATTTCAAGGGATTATGAGACGCATGCAAATCCAACCAAAAGGAGGTATCAACTCACACCACTCAAAATAAACATCATCAGAAACACTACAAAAAATAAATGTTGAAGGGGTTGTGGAGAAGTGCATACCCTCAACGTTAGGTGGGACGTAAGCTGGTAAGCGTCACTAATGAGAACAGAATGGAGGTGACTTTACAAGGTAAAAATCTGGCTACCATATGATCCAGCAGGCCCATCCTGGGCCTATAACCGAAGATACACAATTGGAAAGACACAGTCAGGCAAATGTGCATTGCAGCAGTATAACAATAGCCAAGACATGGAAGCAACCAAAAAGTCCATCAACAGATGAGTGGACAAAGAAGAAGTGGAACAGGTACAGATAGAATATTAGCCAAGGAGACAAATGACACAATGCCATTTTCAGCACCGTAGATGAGTCTGGAAGTAATCACGCAACTTGCAGTAAGTCAGAAAGTGAAAGACACATATCCTATATCACTTATAGGTGTTACCTAAAAATTGATACCAGTGAAGATATTTGCACAGAGACAGGCAGTGAGACATTCATTAAACAAACTTAGGGTTCACCAATGGAAAGATGTGAGGATTGGATACATTAGGATGTCAGGGTAAACAGAGATATACAAACAGGTGAAGTATATAATCACCGAAAACCTACGGAATACCAAGGGAAGACTACTCAACATTGAGTCATAACCTACATGGGAAAAGGATCCAAATGACAATGGATATATGTGTGTGTGTGTGTGTGTGTGTGTGTGTGTGTGTGTGTGTAAAACAACCACATCTTGCACACCTAGAACAATCAAAACATCGTAATCAAACTTGCTGTGATAAAAAATGAAAATTACATTTACAAAACGAACAAGAAGTAGTGAGATATAAACTTAAGGGGCTTCTTCCTGGCACATTCCATTCTAATTTGCAACCTAGAACACGACTTCCATTGAGGCTCTGTGGGCCTAGTAACCACAGTTGGTAAAGGAGAACTGCTGCCGCCTTGTGGCCGTTTCACACAACAGCAGCTCAAAACGCAGTGCTGACGGTTGCTTGATAGTCAACATAATTGCACGCCTGTAAATGACACCTGCCCTCTAATCAAATCCTTGGGTCGTAAGTCGAGCAAAAATCACAAAAGACGTGCATATTTCAAAACGACATATTCAAGAGGCATATTTTATGCACATTTTTATTATTTTTCTTTTTTTCTGGTGTTAAAAAATAGGGCATGGAAAAACGCTCAACATCAGGAATTAATAAAGCCATGCAAATCCAGTCTACAAAAACGTTCACCTCACAGCCGTCAGAATGATCATCAGCAAAAACGTCTACAAATGGTAAATGCTGAAGGGGTTTTAGACAACTGTGTACCCTCTAGCTGCTGGTGGGATGTAAGCTGGTAACAGCCAGTACTGAGACCAGAATGGACGTGTGTTTAAAGGTGAAAATTGTGCTACCATGTGATCTGGTAGGCCCAGTGATGGGCCTAACACCTGAGTAGACCAGAATCAAAAAGACACAGGCTGGAAATCCTGCACTGCAGCAACATGTACCATAGCCAAGACCTGGAAGAAACCAAAATGTCCATCAACAGAAAAATGCACCAAGAAGAAGTCGTCCATGTACACAATGGAATATTAGCCATGGAAAAGCATGGAACAGTGCCGTGGGCACCACCATAGAAGGATCTAGAGATAATCACCCAGCTTGAACTAAGAAAGAAACCGAAAGACAGGTATCCTATTACATCACTTATAGGTGCTATGTAAAACTTGATACCCATGAAATAATTTCCAAGAGAAGGACACTCATAGATTCAGAAAACCAAATTATGTTGAACCAAAGGGAAAGGTGTAAGGAATGTACGAATTAGGATATGGGGGTTAACAGACATGTACTAATACATGTGAAATATATAATCATAAAATACCTATGCAATGCCAAGAGAGGTCTACTCAACACTCTGGAATAAACTACACGGGAAAGGATCCAACGATGAAGAGATCGAAACATAGACATAATGAACCACATTCTGTACACCTAGAACACACACAACATTTTTCTCAAATTTGCTCTGAATAAAAATTAAATATAAAAAACAAACAAGAAGTAACAAGATATAAGCTCTTGGGGGTTTGCCCTGGCACATTCCACTCTAATTTGCAGCCTACCAACACGATTTCCAGGAAAGCTCTGTTGCCCCAAAACCCACAGTTGGAAATGTAGAAATGCTGCCGCCTCGTGGCCGTTTCACGCAAGAGCGGCTGCAAAACCACAGTTAAGGGTCACTTAACATTCACAAGGACTCAGGGCTGTAAAGGACACCTGCCCTCAAAAATTGTGCTGAGGTATGGAATGGCCAAAAAAATTCAAAACTGGCAAATTTTTTGTGGAGATACTATGAAGAGGTAAGTTTTACTCACGATTTTTCCAAAAAAAAGCAAAATGGATAAAAGCTCAACATCAGGTATTATCAGACTCATGCAAATTTAGCCTACAAAAAGGTTTCAACTCACGCAACTCAACTACCATCAGCAAAAAGTCTACAAACAATAAATGCTGAAGGTGTTTTAGAGAATTGTGTACCCTCTAGCTGCTGGTGAGATGTAAAGTGGTAAGAGCCAATAATGAGAACAGAAAGGAGCTGCGTTTAAAAGTAAAAATGGAGCCAGCATTCCATTCAGCAGGCCCAGCGCTGAGCCTCTCACCTGAGAAGACCAGAGTCGAGAAGGCACAGGCTGCAACATCTGCACTGCAGGAGTTTTCACAATAGCCAAGACACGGAAGCAACCAAAATGTCCATCAACAGATGAATGGATACAGAACAAGTGGTCCATGAACAAAATGGAATATTAGCCATGGAAAACAGTGAAACACTGCTCTTTGAGGCACCACAGATGAGCCTAGAGATAATCACAGAACATAAGGTAAGTCGGAAAGCAAAAGACATATCCTAGGATATCACTTATAGGCGTTATCTAACAACTGACACAAATGAACGTATTTTCACAGAGAAAGACACTCACAGACAAAGAAAACAAATTATTCTTATGTTAAAGGAAAGGTGGGGGCAATGGAAAATTAAGATTAGGGTTACCATACGTGTACAAACACCTACTAAATAGATATATCAAAAAGACCGATCATATAGCAAGGGAGGTCTATGGAACACTCGGCAATAATTTACATGGGAAGAGAATCTGTACATGAATATATATATATATATGTATATATATATATATGTGTGTGTGTGTGTGTGTGTATATATATATATATATACATATATATATATATAGTGTTCAAATGAACCAGATTTTGTATACATAAGACAAACAATATTCTAATCATTACCCTGATTTAAAAAATTAAAACAACGAACAAGAAATAATGGGACATAAACTTACCGGGGCTTTTCCTGGCACATTCCATTCTCATTTACAACCTGGGAACTCGACTTCCAGAAAGGCTGTGCTGCCCTAGTAACCAGAATTGGGAATGCAGAAATGCTGCCACCTTGTGGCTGTTTCCCACAACAGCAGCTTTCAACCCAGTGCTAATGGTCACTAAATATTCACACTCATTGCAGGCCTGTAAATGACACCTGCTGAAAAAAAAGAATCCTGGGTTCGAAAATTGACAAAAAAATTCAAAAGAGGGCAGCCTTCCCAGAAGACAATTTCAAGAGGTTTATTGTACTCACAGTTTTATCTGTTTTTGTTTAACAGAAATAAAAAAAGGCGTTGAATAATGCTGAACATTAGGAATTATTAGAGACATGCAAATCCAAATTACAAAAGCCTATCAGCTCACACCAGTCAGAATGGCAATCAGCAAAACTTCTGCAAACAATAAATGCTGAAGGGGTTGTGGAGAAATGCATTCCCTCGGCTCTAAGTGGGACATGGTAAGAGCCAGTAATGAAAACACAAAAGAGGTGCCTTGAAAAGGTAAATATTGAGCTACCATTCAATCAAGCATACCCACTGCTGGGCCTATTGCCTGAGAGGATGAGAATCAAACAGACACAGGCTGGCAATCCTGCACTCCAGCAATATTTACCATAGCCAACATTTGGAAGCAACGAAAGTGACCGTCAACAGAGGAATGCAGGAAGAAGTAGTGGTCCATGTACACAATGGAATATTACTCCAATAAAAACAAATATAAATTCAATTTTAAAAACCAAACATAAGCAAGGAGACATCAGCTTTTGGGGGTTTATGCGGGCACATTCCACTCTAATGTATAACCGAGGAACACCACGGGCAGGAAGGTCTGTTTCCCTTGTTCCCAGAGTGGGGCAAGTGGAAATACTGCCGCCCAATGGCCGTTACCTGCAACAGCAGCTTTAAAACCTGTGCTGAGGGTCACTTCATATGCACAAGTACTGGAGGGCTGTAAATGAAACCTGACCTCAAAATGTCTTCAGGGAGGTAATGGCCAAAATATTTTGAAATGTGGCACATACTCCAAGAAATCCATTTGAAGAGGTAAGCTGTACTCACAGTTTGAAGAAAAATAGGGCATGACTGAAAGCTGAATTTCAAGGGATTATGAGACGCATGCAAATCCAACCAAAAGGAGGTATCAACTCACACCACTCAAAATAAACATCATCAGAAACACTACAAAAAATAAATGTTGAAGGGGTTGTGGAGAAGTGCATACCCTCAACGTTAGGTGGGACGTAAGCTGGTAAGCGTCACTAATGAGAACAGAATGGAGGTGACTTTACAAGGTAAAAATCTGGCTACCATATGATCCAGCAGGCCCATCCTGGGCCTATAACCGAAGATACACAATTGGAAAGACACAGTCAGGCAAATGTGCATTGCAGCAGTATAACAATAGCCAAGACATGGAAGCAACCAAAAAGTCCATCAACAGATGAGTGGACAAAGAAGAAGTGGAACAGGTACAGATAGAATATTAGCCAAGGAGACAAATGACACAATGCCATTTTCAGCACCGTAGATGAGTCTGGAAGTAATCACGCAACTTGCAGTAAGTCAGAAAGTGAAAGACACATATCCTATATCACTTATAGGTGTTACCTAAAAATTGATACCAGTGAAGATATTTGCACAGAGACAGGCAGTGAGACATTCATTAAACAAACTTAGGGTTCACCAATGGAAAGATGTGAGGATTGGATACATTAGGATGTCAGGGTAAACAGAGATATACAAACAGGTGAAGTATATAATCACCGAAAACCTACGGAATACCAAGGGAAGACTACTCAACATTGAGTCATAACCTACATGGGAAAAGGATCCAAATGACAATGGATATATGTGTGTGTGTGTGTGTGTGTGTGTGTGTGTGTGTAAAACAACCACATCTTGCACACCTAGAACAATCAAAACATCGTAATCAAACTTGCTGTGATAAAAAATGAAAATTACATTTACAAAACGAACAAGAAGTAGTGAGATATAAACTTAAGGGGCTTATTCCTGGCACATTCCATTCTAATTTGCAACCTAGAACACGACTTCCATTGAGGCTCTGTGGGCCTAGTAACCACAGTTGGTAAAGGAGAACTGCTGCCGCCTTGTGGCCGTTTCACACAACAGCAGCTCAAAACGCAGTGCTGACGGTTGCTTGATAGTCAACATAATTGCACGCCTGTAAATGACACCTGCCCTCTAATCAAATCCTTGGGTCGTAAATCGAGCAAAAATCACAAAAGACGTGCATATTTCAAAACGACATATTCAAGAGGCATATTTTATGCACATTTTTATTATTTTTCTTTTTTTCTGGTGTTAAAAAATAGGGCATGGAAAAACGCTCAACATCAGGAATTAATAAAGCCATGCAAATCCAGTCTACAAAAACGTTCACCTCACAGCCGTCAGAATGATCATCAGCAAAAACGTCTACAAAGGGTAAATGCTGAAGGGGTTTTAGACAACTGTGTACCCTCTAGCTGCTGGTGGGATGTAAGCTGGTAACAGCCAGTACTGAGACCAGAATGGACGTGTGTTTAAAGGTGAAAATTGTGCTACCATGTGATCTGGTAGGCCCAGTGATGGGCCTAACACCTGAGTAGACCAGAATCAAAAAGACACAGGCTGGAAATCCTGCACTGCAGCAACATGTACCATAGCCAAGACCTGGAAGAAACCAAAATGTCCATCAACAGAAAAATGCACCAAGAAGAAGTCGTCCATGTACACAATGGAATATTAGCCATGGAAAAGCATGGAACAGTGCCGTGGGCACCACCATAGAAGGATCTAGAGATAATCACCCAGCTTGAACTAAGAAAGAAACCGAAAGACAGGTATCCTATTACATCACTTATAGGTGCTATGTAAAACTTGATACCCATGAAATAATTTCCAAGAGAAGGACACTCATAGATTCAGAAAACCAAATTATGTTGAACCAAAGGGAAAGGTGTAAGGAATGTACGAATTAGGATATGGGGGTTAACAGACATGTACTAATACATGTGAAATATATAATCATAAAATACCTATGCAATGCCAAGAGAGGTCTACTCAACACTCTGGAATAAACTACACGGGAAAGGATCCAACGATGAAGAGATCGAAACATAGACATAATGAACCACATTCTGTACACCTAGAACACACACAACATTTTTCTCAAATTTGCTCTGAATAAAAATTAAATATAAAAAACAAACAAGAAGTAACAAGATATAAGCTCTTGGGGGTTTGCCCTGGCACATTCCACTCTAATTTGCAGCCTACCAACACGATTTCCAGGAAAGCTCTGTTGCCCCAAAACCCACAGTTGGAAATGTAGAAATGCTGCCGCCTCGTGGCCGTTTCACGCAAGAGCGGCTGCAAAACCACAGTTAAGGGTCACTTAACATTCACAAGGACTCAGGGCTGTAAAGGACACCTGCCCTCAAAAATTGTGCTGAGGTATGGAATGGCCAAAAAAATTCAAAACTGGCAAATTTTTTGTGGAGATACTATGAAGAGGTAAGTTTTACTCACGATTTTTCCAAAAAAAAGCAAAATGGATAAAAGCTCAACATCAGGTATTATCAGACTCATGCAAATTTAGCCTACAAAAAGGTTTCAACTCACGCAACTCAACTACCATCAGCAAAAAGTCTACAAACAATAAATGCTGAAGGTGTTTTAGAGAATTGTGTACCCTCTAGCTGCTGGTGAGATGTAAAGTGGTAAGAGCCAATAATGAGAACAGAAAGGAGCTGCGTTTAAAAGTAAAAATGGAGCCAGCATTCCATTCAGCAGGCCCAGCGCTGAGCCTCTCACCTGAGAAGACCAGAGTCGAGAAGGCACAGGCTGCAACATCTGCACTGCAGGAGTTTTCACAATAGCCAAGACACGGAAGCAACCAAAATGTCCATCAACAGATGAATGGATACAGAACAAGTGGTCCATGAACAAAATGGAATATTAGCCATGGAAAACAGTGAAACACTGCTCTTTGAGGCACCACAGATGAGCCTAGAGATAATCACAGAACATAAGGTAAGTCGGAAAGCAAAAGACATATCCTAGGATATCACTTATAGGCGTTATCTAACAACTGACACAAATGAACGTATTTTCACAGAGAAAGACACTCACAGACAAAGAAAACAAATTATTCTTATGTTAAAGGAAAGGTGGGGGCAATGGAAAATTAAGATTAGGGTTACCATACGTGTACAAACACCTACTAAATAGATATATCAAAAAGACCGATCATATAGCAAGGGAGGTCTACGGAACACTCGGCAATAATTTACATGGGAAGAGAATCTGTACATGAATATATATATATATATATGTATATATATATATATGTGTGTGTGTGTGTGTGTATATATATATATATATATATACATATATATATATATAGTGTTCAAATGAACCAGATTTTGTATACATAAGACAAACAATATTCTAATCATTACCCTGATTTAAAAAATTAAAACAACGAACAAGAAATAATGGGACATAAACTTACCGGGGCTTTTCCTGGCACATTCCATTCTCATTTACAACCTGGGAACTCGACTTCCAGAAAGGCTGTGCTGCCCTAGTAACCCGAATTGGGAATGCAGAAATGCTGCCACCTTGTGGCTGTTTCCCACAACAGCAGCTTTCAACCCAGTGCTAATGGTCACTAAATATTCACACTCATTGCAGGCCTGTAAATGACACCTGCTGAAAAAAAAGAATCCTGGGTTCGAAAATTGACAAAAAAATTCAAAAGAGGGCAGCCTTCCCAGAAAACAATTTCAAGAGGTTTATTGTACTCACAGTTTTATCTGTTTTTGTTTAACAGAAATAAAAAAAGGCGTTGAATAATGCTGAACATTAGGAATTATTAGAGACATGCAAATCCAAATTACAAAAGCCTATCAGCTCACACCAGTCAGAATGGCAATCAGCAAAACTTCTGCAAACAATAAATGCTGAAGGGGTTGTGGAGAAATGCATTCCCTCGGCTCTAAGTGGGACATGGTAAGAGCCAGTAATGAAAACACAAAAGAGGTGCCTTGAAAAGGTAAATATTGAGCTACCATTCAATCAAGCATACCCACTGCTGGGCCTATTGCCTGAGAGGATGAGAATCAAACAGACACAGGCTGGCAATCCTGCACTCCAGCAATATTTACCATAGCCAACATTTGGAAGCAACGAAAGTGACCGTCAACAGAGGAATGCAGGAAGAAGTAGTGGTCCATGTACACAATGGAATATTACTCCAATAAAAACAAATATAAATTCAATTTTAAAAACCAAACATAAGCAAGGAGACATCAGCTTTTGGGGGTTTATGCGGGCACATTCCACTCTAATGTATAACCGAGGAACACCACGGGCAGGAAGGTCTGTTTCCCTTGTTCCCAGAGTGGGGCAAGTGGAAATACTGCCGCCCAATGGCCGTTACCTGCAACAGCAGCTTTAAAACCTGTGCTGAGGGTCACTTCATATGCACAAGTACTGGAGGGCTGTAAATGAAACCTGACCTCAAAATGTCTTCAGGGAGGTAATGGCCAAAATATTTTGAAATGTGGCACATACTCCAAGAAATCCATTTGAAGAGGTAAGCTGTACTCACAGTTTGAAGAAAAATAGGGCATGACTGAAAGCTGAATTTCAAGGGATTATGAGACGCATGCAAATCCAACCAAAAGGAGGTATCAACTCACACCACTCAAAATAAACATCATCAGAAACACTACAAAAAATAAATGTTGAAGGGGTTGTGGAGAAGTGCATACCCTCAACGTTAGGTGGGACGTAAGCTGGTAAGCGTCACTAATGAGAACAGAATGGAGGTGACTTTACAAGGTAAAAATCTGGCTACCATATGATCCAGCAGGCCCATCCTGGGCCTATAACCGAAGATACACAATTGGAAAGACACAGTCAGGCAAATGTGCATTGCAGCAGTATAACAATAGCCAAGACATGGAAGCAACCAAAAAGTCCATCAACAGATGAGTGGACAAAGAAGAAGTGGAACAGGTACAGATAGAATATTAGCCAAGGAGACAAATGACACAATGCCATTTTCAGCACCGTAGATGAGTCTGGAAGTAATCACGCAACTTGCAGTAAGTCAGAAAGTGAAAGACACATATCCTATATCACTTATAGGTGTTACCTAAAAATTGATACCAGTGAAGATATTTGCACAGAGACAGGCAGTGAGACATTCATTAAACAAACTTAGGGTTCACCAATGGAAAGATGTGAGGATTGGATACATTAGGATGTCAGGGTAAACAGAGATATACAAACAGGTGAAGTATATAATCACCGAAAACCTACGGAATACCAAGGGAAGACTACTCAACATTGAGTCATAACCTACATGGGAAAAGGATCCAAATGACAATGGATATATGTGTGTGTGTGTGTGTGTGTGTGTGTGTGTGTGTGTGTGTAAAACAACCACATCTTGCACACCTAGAACAATCAAAACATCGTAATCAAACTTGCTGTGATAAAAAATGAAAATTACATTTACAAAACGAACAAGAAGTAGTGAGATATAAACTTAAGGGGCTTATTCCTGGCACATTCCATTCTAATTTGCAACCTAGAACACGACTTCCATTGAGGCTCTGTGGGCCTAGTAACCACAGTTGGTAAAGGAGAACTGCTGCCGCCTTGTGGCCGTTTCACACAACAGCAGCTCAAAACGCAGTGCTGACGGTTGCTTGATAGTCAACATAATTGCACGCCTGTAAATGACACCTGCCCTCTAATCAAATCCTTGGGTCGTAAATCGAGCAAAAATCACAAAAGACGTGCATATTTCAAAACGACATATTCAAGAGGCATATTTTATGCACATTTTTATTATTTTTCTTTTTTTCTGGTGTTAAAAAATAGGGCATGGAAAAACGCTCAACATCAGGAATTAATAAAGCCATGCAAATCCAGTCTACAAAAACGTTCACCTCACAGCCGTCAGAATGATCATCAGCAAAAACGTCTACAAAGGGTAAATGCTGAAGGGGTTTTAGACAACTGTGTACCCTCTAGCTGCTGGTGGGATGTAAGCTGGTAACAGCCAGTACTGAGACCAGAATGGACGTGTGTTTAAAGGTGAAAATTGTGCTACCATGTGATCTGGTAGGCCCAGTGATGGGCCTAACACCTGAGTAGACCAGAATCAAAAAGACACAGGCTGGAAATCCTGCACTGCAGCAACATGTACCATAGCCAAGACCTGGAAGAAACCAAAATGTCCATCAACAGAAAAATGCACCAAGAAGAAGTCGTCCATGTACACAATGGAATATTAGCCATGGAAAAGCATGGAACAGTGCCGTGGGCACCACCATAGAAGGATCTAGAGATAATCACCCAGCTTGAACTAAGAAAGAAACCGAAAGACAGGTATCCTATTACATCACTTATAGGTGCTATGTAAAACTTGATACCCATGAAATAATTTCCAAGAGAAGGACACTCATAGATTCAGAAAACCAAATTATGTTGAACCAAAGGGAAAGGTGTAAGGAATGTACGAATTAGGATATGGGGGTTAACAGACATGTACTAATACATGTGAAATATATAATCATAAAATACCTATGCAATGCCAAGAGAGGTCTACTCAACACTCTGGAATAAACTACACGGGAAAGGATCCAACGATGAAGAGATCGAAACATAGACATAATGAACCACATTCTGTACACCTAGAACACACACAACATTTTTCTCAAATTTGCTCTGAATAAAAATTAAATATAAAAAACAAACAAGAAGTAACAAGATATAAGCTCTTGGGGGTTTGCCCTGGCACATTCCACTCTAATTTGCAGCCTACCAACACGATTTCCAGGAAAGCTCTGTTGCCCCAAAACCCACAGTTGGAAATGTAGAAATGCTGCCGCCTCGTGGCCGTTTCACGCAAGAGCGGCTGCAAAACCACAGTTAAGGGTCACTTAACATTCACAAGGACTCAGGGCTGTAAAGGACACCTGCCCTCAAAAATTGTGCTGAGGTATGGAATGGCCAAAAAAATTCAAAACTGGCAAATTTTTTGTGGAGATACTATGAAGAGGTAAGTTTTACTCACGATTTTTCCAAAAAAAAGCAAAATGGATAAAAGCTCAACATCAGGTATTATCAGACTCATGCAAATTTAGCCTACAAAAAGGTTTCAACTCACGCAACTCAACTACCATCAGCAAAAAGTCTACAAACAATAAATGCTGAAGGTGTTTTAGAGAATTGTGTACCCTCTAGCTGCTGGTGAGATGTAAAGTGGTAAGAGCCAATAATGAGAACAGAAAGGAGCTGCGTTTAAAAGTAAAAATGGAGCCAGCATTCCATTCAGCAGGCCCAGCGCTGAGCCTCTCACCTGAGAAGACCAGAGTCGAGAAGGCACAGGCTGCAACATCTGCACTGCAGGAGTTTTCACAATAGCCAAGACACGGAAGCAACCAAAATGTCCATCAACAGATGAATGGATACAGAACAAGTGGTCCATGAACAAAATGGAATATTAGCCATGGAAAACAGTGAAACACTGCTCTTTGAGGCACCACAGATGAGCCTAGAGATAATCACAGAACATAAGGTAAGTCGGAAAGCAAAAGACATATCCTAGGATATCACTTATAGGCGTTATCTAACAACTGACACAAATGAACGTATTTTCACAGAGAAAGACACTCACAGACAAAGAAAACAAATTATTCTTATGTTAAAGGAAAGGTGGGGGCAATGGAAAATTAAGATTAGGGTTACCATACGTGTACAAACACCTACTAAATAGATATATCAAAAAGACCGATCATATAGCAAGGGAGGTCTACGGAACACTCGGCAATAATTTACATGGGAAGAGAATCTGTACATGAATATATATATATATGTATATATATATATATGTGTGTGTGTGTGTGTGTATATATATATATGTATATATATATATATACATATATATATATAGTGTTCAAATGAACCAGATTTTGTACACATAAGACAAACAATATTCTAATCATTACCCTGATTTAAAAAATTAAAACAACGAACAAGAAATAATGGGACATAAACTTACCGGGGCTTTTCCTGGCACATTCCATTCTCATTTACAACCTGGGAACTCGACTTCCAGAAAGGCTGTGCTGCCCTAGTAACCCGAATTGGGAATGCAGAAATGCTGCCACCTTGTGGCTGTTTCCCACAACAGCAGCTTTCAACCCAGTGCTAATGGTCACTAAATATTCACACTCATTGCAGGCCTGTAAATGACACCTGCTGAAAAAAAAGAATCCTGGGTTCGAAAATTGACAAAAAAATTCAAAAGAGGGCAGCCTTCCCAGAAGACAATTTCAAGAGGTTTATTGTACTCACAGTTTTATCTGTTTTTGTTTAACAGAAATAAAAAAAGGCGTTGAATAATGCTGAACATTAGGAATTATTAGAGACATGCAAATCCAAATTACAAAAGCCTATCAGCTCACACCAGTCAGAATGGCAATCAGCAAAACTTCTGCAAACAATAAATGCTGAAGGGGTTGTGGAGAAATGCATTCCCTCGGCTCTAAGTGGGACATGGTAAGAGCCAGTAATGAAAACACAAAAGAGGTGCCTTGAAAAGGTAAATATTGAGCTACCATTCAATCAAGCATACCCACTGCTGGGCCTATTGCCTGAGAGGATGAGAATCAAACAGACACAGGCTGGCAATCCTGCACTCCAGCAATATTTACCATAGCCAACATTTGGAAGCAACGAAAGTGACCGTCAACAGAGGAATGCAGGAAGAAGTAGTGGTCCATGTACACAATGGAATATTACTCCAATAAAAACAAATATAAATTCAATTTTAAAAACCAAACATAAGCAAGGAGACATCAGCTTTTGGGGGTTTATGCGGGCACATTCCACTCTAATGTATAACCGAGGAACACCACGGGCAGGAAGGTCTGTTTCCCTTGTTCCCAGAGTGGGGCAAGTGGAAATACTGCCGCCCAATGGCCGTTACCTGCAACAGCAGCTTTAAAACCTGTGCTGAGGGTCACTTCATATGCACAAGTACTGGAGGGCTGTAAATGAAACCTGACCTCAAAATGTCTTCAGGGAGGTAATGGCCAAAATATTTTGAAATGTGGCACATACTCCAAGAAATCCATTTGAAGAGGTAAGCTGTACTCACAGTTTGAAGAAAAATAGGGCATGACTGAAAGCTGAATTTCAAGGGATTATGAGACGCATGCAAATCCAACCAAAAGGAGGTATCAACTCACACCACTCAAAATAAACATCATCAGAAACACTACAAAAAATAAATGTTGAAGGGGTTGTGGAGAAGTGCATACCCTCAACGTTAGGTGGGACGTAAGCTGGTAAGCGTCACTAATGAGAACAGAATGGAGGTGACTTTACAAGGTAAAAATCTGGCTACCATATGATCCAGCAGGCCCATCCTGGGCCTATAACCGAAGATACACAATTGGAAAGACACAGTCAGGCAAATGTGCATTGCAGCAGTATAACAATAGCCAAGACATGGAAGCAACCAAAAAGTCCATCAACAGATGAGTGGACAAAGAAGAAGTGGAACAGGTACAGATAGAATATTAGCCAAGGAGACAAATGACACAATGCCATTTTCAGCACCGTAGATGAGTCTGGAAGTAATCACGCAACTTGCAGTAAGTCAGAAAGTGAAAGACACATATCCTATATCACTTATAGGTGTTACCTAAAAATTGATACCAGTGAAGATATTTGCACAGAGACAGGCAGTGAGACATTCATTAAACAAACTTAGGGTTCACCAATGGAAAGATGTGAGGATTGGATACATTAGGATGTCAGGGTAAACAGAGATATACAAACAGGTGAAGTATATAATCACCGAAAACCTACGGAATACCAAGGGAAGACTACTCAACATTGAGTCATAACCTACATGGGAAAAGGATCCAAATGACAATGGATATATGTGTGTGTGTGTGTGTGTGTGTGTGTGTGTGTAAAACAACCACATCTTGCACACCTAGAACAATCAAAACATCGTAATCAAACTTGCTGTGATAAAAAATGAAAATTACATTTACAAAACGAACAAGAAGTAGTGAGATATAAACTTAAGGGGCTTCTTCCTGGCACATTCCATTCTAATTTGCAACCTAGAACACGACTTCCATTGAGGCTCTGTGGGCCTAGTAACCACAGTTGGTAAAGGAGAACTGCTGCCGCCTTGTGGCCGTTTCACACAACAGCAGCTCAAAACGCAGTGCTGACGGTTGCTTGATAGTCAACATAATTGCACGCCTGTAAATGACACCTGCCCTCTAATCAAATCCTTGGGTCGTAAGTCGAGCAAAAATCACAAAAGACGTGCATATTTCAAAACGACATATTCAAGAGGCATATTTTATGCACATTTTTATTATTTTTCTTTTTTTCTGGTGTTAAAAAATAGGGCATGGAAAAACGCTCAACATCAGGAATTAATAAAGCCATGCAAATCCAGTCTACAAAAACGTTCACCTCACAGCCGTCAGAATGATCATCAGCAAAAACGTCTACAAAGGGTAAATGCTGAAGGGGTTTTAGACAACTGTGTACCCTCTAGCTGCTGGTGGGATGTAAGCTGGTAACAGCCAGTACTGAGACCAGAATGGACGTGTGTTTAAAGGTGAAAATTGTGCTACCATGTGATCTGGTAGGCCCAGTGATGGGCCTAACACCTGAGTAGACCAGAATCAAAAAGACACAGGCTGGAAATCCTGCACTGCAGCAACATGTACCATAGCCAAGACCTGGAAGAAACCAAAATGTCCATCAACAGAAAAATGCACCAAGAAGAAGTCGTCCATGTACACAATGGAATATTAGCCATGGAAAAGCATGGAACAGTGCCGTGGGCACCACCATAGAAGGATCTAGAGATAATCACCCAGCTTGAACTAAGAAAGAAACCGAAAGACAGGTATCCTATTACATCACTTATAGGTGCTATGTAAAACTTGATACCCATGAAATAATTTCCAAGAGAAGGACACTCATAGATTCAGAAAACCAAATTATGTTGAACCAAAGGGAAAGGTGTAAGGAATGTACGAATTAGGATATGGGGGTTAACAGACATGTACTAATACATGTGAAATATATAATCATAAAATACCTATGCAATGCCAAGAGAGGTCTACTCAACACTCTGGAATAAACTACACGGGAAAGGATCCAACGATGAAGAGATCGAAACATAGACATAATGAACCACATTCTGTACACCTAGAACACACACAACATTTTTCTCAAATTTGCTCTGAATAAAAATTAAATATAAAAAACAAACAAGAAGTAACAAGATATAAGCTCTTGGGGGTTTGCCCTGGCACATTCCACTCTAATTTGCAGCCTACCAACACGATTTCCAGGAAAGCTCTGTTGCCCCAAAACCCACAGTTGGAAATGTAGAAATGCTGCCGCCTCGTGGCCGTTTCACGCAAGAGCGGCTGCAAAACCACAGTTAAGGGTCACTTAACATTCACAAGGACTCAGGGCTGTAAAGGACACCTGCCCTCAAAAATTGTGCTGAGGTATGGAATGGCCAAAAAAATTCAAAACTGGCAAATTTTTTGTGGAGATACTATGAAGAGGTAAGTTTTACTCACGATTTTTCCAAAAAAAAGCAAAATGGATAAAAGCTCAACATCAGGTATTATCAGACTCATGCAAATTTAGCCTACAAAAAGGTTTCAACTCACGCAACTCAACTACCATCAGCAAAAAGTCTACAAACAATAAATGCTGAAGGTGTTTTAGAGAATTGTGTACCCTCTAGCTGCTGGTGAGATGTAAAGTGGTAAGAGCCAATAATGAGAACAGAAAGGAGCTGCGTTTAAAAGTAAAAATGGAGCCAGCATTCCATTCAGCAGGCCCAGCGCTGAGCCTCTCACCTGAGAAGGCCAGAGTCGAGAAGGCACAGGCTGCAACATCTGCACTGCAGGAGTTTTCACAATAGCCAAGACACGGAAGCAACCAAAATGTCCATCAACAGATGAATGGATACAGAACAAGTGGTCCATGAACAAAATGGAATATTAGCCATGGAAAACAGTGAAACACTGCTCTTTGAGGCACCACAGATGAGCCTAGAGATAATCACAGAACATAAGGTAAGTCGGAAAGCAAAAGACATATCCTAGGATATCACTTATAGGCGTTATCTAACAACTGACACAAATGAACGTATTTTCACAGAGAAAGACACTCACAGACAAAGAAAACAAATTATTCTTATGTTAAAGGAAAGGTGGGGGCAATGGAAAATTAAGATTAGGGTTACCATACGTGTACAAACACCTACTAAATAGATATATCAAAAAGACCGATCATATAGCAAGGGAGGTCTACGGAACACTCGGCAATAATTTACATGGGAAGAGAATCTGTACATGAATATATATATATATGTATATATATATATATGTGTGTGTGTGTGTGTGTATATATATATATGTATATATATATATATACATATATATATATAGTGTTCAAATGAACCAGATTTTGTACACATAAGACAAACAATATTCTAATCATTACCCTGATTTAAAAAATTAAAACAACGAACAAGAAATAATGGGACATAAACTTACCGGGGCTTTTCCTGGCACATTCCATTCTCATTTACAACCTGGGAACTCGACTTCCAGAAAGGCTGTGCTGCCCTAGTAACCCGAATTGGGAATGCAGAAATGCTGCCACCTTGTGGCTGTTTCCCACAACAGCAGCTTTCAACCCAGTGCTAATGGTCACTAAATATTCACACTCATTGCAGGCCTGTAAATGACACCTGCTGAAAAAAAAGAATCCTGGGTTCGAAAATTGACAAAAAAATTCAAAAGAGGGCAGCCTTCCCAGAAGACAATTTCAAGAGGTTTATTGTACTCACAGTTTTATCTGTTTTTGTTTAACAGAAATAAAAAAAGGCGTTGAATAATGCTGAACATTAGGAATTATTAGAGACATGCAAATCCAAATTACAAAAGCCTATCAGCTCACACCAGTCAGAATGGCAATCAGCAAAACTTCTGCAAACAATAAATGCTGAAGGGGTTGTGGAGAAATGCATTCCCTCGGCTCTAAGTGGGACATGGTAAGAGTCAGTAATGAAAACACAAAAGAGGTGCCTTGAAAAGGTAAATATTGAGCTACCATTCAATCAAGCATACCCACTGCTGGGCCTATTGCCTGAGAGGATGAGAATCAAACAGACACAGGCTGGCAATCCTGCACTCCAGCAATATTTACCATAGCCAACATTTGGAAGCAACGAAAGTGACCGTCAACAGAGGAATGCAGGAAGAAGTAGTGGTCCATGTACACAATGGAATATTACTCCAATAAAAACAAATATAAATTCAATTTTAAAAACCAAACATAAGCAAGGAGACATCAGCTTTTGGGGGTTTATGCGGGCACATTCCACTCTAATGTATAACCGAGGAACACCACGGGCAGGAAGGTCTGTTTCCCTTGTTCCCAGAGTGGGGCAAGTGGAAATACTGCCGCCCAATGGCCGTTACCTGCAACAGCAGCTTTAAAACCTGTGCTGAGGGTCACTTCATATGCACAAGTACTGGAGGGCTGTAAATGAAACCTGACCTCAAAATGTCTTCAGGGAGGTAATGGCCAAAATATTTTGAAATGTGGCACATACTCCAAGAAATCCATTTGAAGAGGTAAGCTGTACTCACAGTTTGAAGAAAAATAGGGCATGACTGAAAGCTGAATTTCAAGGGATTATGAGACGCATGCAAATCCAACCAAAAGGAGGTATCAACTCACACCACTCAAAATAAACATCATCAGAAACACTACAAAAAATAAATGTTGAAGGGGTTGTGGAGAAGTGCATACCCTCAACGTTAGGTGGGACGTAAGCTGGTAAGCGTCACTAATGAGAACAGAATGGAGGTGACTTTACAAGGTAAAAATCTGGCTACCATATGATCCAGCAGGCCCATCCTGGGCCTATAACCGAAGATACACAATTGGAAAGACACAGTCAGGCAAATGTGCATTGCAGCAGTATAACAATAGCCAAGACATGGAAGCAACCAAAAAGTCCATCAACAGATGAGTGGACAAAGAAGAAGTGGAACAGGTACAGATAGAATATTAGCCAAGGAGACAAATGACACAATGCCATTTTCAGCACCGTAGATGAGTCTGGAAGTAATCACGCAACTTGCAGTAAGTCAGAAAGTGAAAGACACATATCCTATATCACTTATAGGTGTTACCTAAAAATTGATACCAGTGAAGATATTTGCACAGAGACAGGCAGTGAGACATTCATTAAACAAACTTAGGGTTCACCAATGGAAAGATGTGAGGATTGGATACATTAGGATGTCAGGGTAAACAGAGATATACAAACAGGTGAAGTATATAATCACCAAAAACCTACGGAATACCAAGGGAAGACTACTCAACATTGAGTCATAACCTACATGGGAAAAGGATCCAAATGACAATGGATATATGTGTGTGTGTGTGTGTGTGTGTGTGTGTGTGTGTGTGTGTGTGTAAAACAACCACATCTTGCACACCTAGAACAATCAAAACATCGTAATCAAACTTGCTGTGATAAAAAATGAAAATTACATTTACAAAACGAACAAGAAGTAGTGAGATATAAACTTAAGGGGCTTCTTCCTGGCACATTCCATTCTAATTTGCAACCTAGAACACGACTTCCATTGAGGCTCTGTGGGCCTAGTAACCACAGTTGGTAAAGGAGAACTGCTGCCGCCTTGTGGCCGTTTCACACAACAGCAGCTCAAAACGCAGTGCTGACGGTTGCTTGATAGTCAACATAATTGCACGCCTGTAAATGACACCTGCCCTCTAATCAAATCCTTGGGTCGTAAGTCGAGCAAAAATCACAAAAGACGTGCATATTTCAAAACGACATATTCAAGAGGCATATTTTATGCACATTTTTATTATTTTTCTTTTTTTCTGGTGTTAAAAAATAGGGCATGGAAAAACGCTCAACATCAGGAATTAATAAAGCCATGCAAATCCAGTCTACAAAAACGTTCACCTCACAGCCGTCAGAATGATCATCAGCAAAAACGTCTACAAAGGGTAAATGCTGAAGGGGTTTTAGACAACTGTGTACCCTCTAGCTGCTGGTGGGATGTAAGCTGGTAACAGCCAGTACTGAGACCAGAATGGACGTGTGTTTAAAGGTGAAAATTGTGCTACCATGTGATCTGGTAGGCCCAGTGATGGGCCTAACACCTGAGTAGACCAGAATCAAAAAGACACAGGCTGGAAATCCTGCACTGCAGCAACATGTACCATAGCCAAGACCTGGAAGAAACCAAAATGTCCATCAACAGAAAAATGCACCAAGAAGAAGTCGTCCATGTACACAATGGAATATTAGCCATGGAAAAGCATGGAACAGTGCCGTGGGCACCACCATAGAAGGATCTAGAGATAATCACCCAGCTTGAACTAAGAAAGAAACCGAAAGACAGGTATCCTATTACATCACTTATAGGTGCTATGTAAAACTTGATACCCATGAAATAATTTCCAAGAGAAGGACACTCATAGATTCAGAAAACCAAATTATGTTGAACCAAAGGGAAAGGTGTAAGGAATGTACGAATTAGGATATGGGGGTTAACAGACATGTACTAATACATGTGAAATATATAATCATAAAATACCTATGCAATGCCAAGAGAGGTCTACTCAACACTCTGGAATAAACTACACGGGAAAGGATCCAACGATGAAGAGATCGAAACATAGACATAATGAACCACATTCTGTACACCTAGAACACACACAACATTTTTCTCAAATTTGCTCTGAATAAAAATTAAATATAAAAAACAAACAAGAAGTAACAAGATATAAGCTCTTGGGGGTTTGCCCTGGCACATTCCACTCTAATTTGCAGCCTACCAACACGATTTCCAGGAAAGCTCTGTTGCCCCAAAACCCACAGTTGGAAATGTAGAAATGCTGCCGCCTCGTGGCCGTTTCACACAAGAGCGGCTGCAAAACCACAGTTAAGGGTCACTTAACATTCACAAGGACTCAGGGCTGTAAAGGACACCTGCCCTCAAAAATTGTGCTGAGGTATGGAATGGCCAAAAAAATTCAAAACTGGCAAATTTTTTGTGGAGATACTATGAAGAGGTAAGTTTTACTCACGATTTTTCCAAAAAAAAGCAAAATGGATAAAAGCTCAACATCAGGTATTATCAGACTCATGCAAATTTAGCCTACAAAAAGGTTTCAACTCACGCAACTCAACTACCATCAGCAAAAAGTCTACAAACAATAAATGCTGAAGGTGTTTTAGAGAATTGTGTACCCTCTAGCTGCTGGTGAGATGTAAAGTGGTAAGAGCCAATAATGAGAACAGAAAGGAGCTGCGTTTAAAAGTAAAAATGGAGCCAGCATTCCATTCAGCAGGCCCAGCACTGAGCCTCTCACCTGAGAAGACCAGAGTCGAGAAGGCACAGGCTGCAACATCTGCACTGCAGGAGTTTTCACAATAGCCAAGACACGGAAGCAACCAAAATGTCCATCAACAGATGAATGGATACAGAACAAGTGGTCCATGAACAAAATGGAATATTAGCCATGGAAAACAGTGAAACACTGCTCTTTGAGGCACCACAGATGAGCCTAGAGATAATCACAGAACATAAGGTAAGTCGGAAAGCAAAAGACATATCCTAGGATATCACTTATAGGCGTTAATTAACAACTGACACAAATGAACGTATTTTCACAGAGAAAGACACTCACAGACAAAGAAAACAAATTATTCTTATGTTAAAGGAAAGGTGGGGGCAATGGAAAATTAAGATTAGGGTTACCATACGTGTACAAACACCTACTAAATAGATATATCAAAAAGACCGATCATATAGCAAGGGAGGTCTACGGAACACTCGGCAATAATTTACATGGGAAGAGAATCTGTACATGAATATATATATATATGTATATATATATATATGTGTGTGTGTGTGTGTGTATATATATATATGTATATATATATATACATATATATATATAGTGTTCAAATGAACCAGATTTTGTACACATAAGACAAACAATATTCTAATCATTACCCTGATTTAAAAA
Source organism: Leucopleurus acutus (assembly GCF_964270905.1). Taxonomy (NCBI): domain Eukaryota; kingdom Metazoa; phylum Chordata; class Mammalia; order Artiodactyla; family Delphinidae; genus Leucopleurus; species Leucopleurus acutus. Next base: position 177,106 of record NW_028139021.1, read on the forward strand.
ATTAAAACAACGAACAAGAAATAATGGGACATAAACTTACCGGGGCTTTTCCTGGCACATTCCATTCTCATTTACAACCTGGGAACTCGACTTCCAGAAAGGCTGTGCTGCCCTAGTAACCTGAATTGGGAATGCAGAAATGCTGCCACCTTGTGGCTGTTTCCCACAACAGCAGCTTTCAACCCAGTGCTAATGGTCACTAAATATTCACACTCATTGCAGGCCTGTAAATGACACCTGCTGAAAAAAAAGAATCCTGGGTTCGAAAATTGACAAAAAAATTCAAAAGAGGGCAGCCTTCCCAGAAGACAATTTCAAGAGGTTTATTGTACTCACAGTTTTATCTGTTTTTGTTTAACAGAAATAAAAAAAGGCGTTGAATAATGCTGAACATTAGGAATTATTAGAGACATGCAAATCCAAATTACAAAAGCCTATCAGCTCACACCAGTCAGAATGGCAATCAGCAAAACTTCTGCAAACAATAAATGCTGAAGGGGTTGTGGAGAAATGCATTCCCTCGGCTCTAAGTGGGACATGGTAAGAGTCAGTAATGAAAACACAAAAGAGGTGCCTTGAAAAGGTAAATATTGAGCTACCATTCAATCAAGCATACCCACTGCTGGGCCTATTGCCTGAGAGGATGAGAATCAAACAGACACAGGCTGGCAATCCTGCACTCCAGCAATATTTACCATAGCCAACATTTGGAAGCAACGAAAGTGACCGTCAACAGAGGAATGCAGGAAGAAGTAGTGGTCCATGTACACAATGGAATATTACTCCAATAAAAACAAATATAAATTCAATTTTAAAAACCAAACATAAGCAAGGAGACATCAGCTTTTGGGGGTTTATGCGGGCACATTCCACTCTAATGTATAACCGAGGAACACCACGGGCAGGAAGGTCTGTTTCCCTTGTTCCCAGAGTGGGGCAAGTGGAAATACTGCCGCCCAATGGCCGTTACCTGCAACAGCAGCTTTAAAACCTGTGCTGAGGGTCACTTCATATGCACAAGTACTGGAGGGCTGTAAATGAAACCTGACCTCAAAATGTCTTCAGGGAGGTAATGGCCAAAATATTTTGAAATGTGGCACATACTCCAAGAAATCCATTTGAAGAGGTAAGCTGTACTCACAGTTTGAAGAAAAATAGGGCATGACTGAAAGCTGAATTTCAAGGGATCATGAGACGCATGCAAATCCAACCAAAAGGAGGTATCAACTCACACCACTCAAAATAAACATCATCAGAAACACTACAAAAAATAAATGTTGAAGGGGTTGTGGAGAAGTGCATACCCTCAACGTTAGGTGGGACGTAAGCTGGTAAGCGTCACTAATGAGAACAGAATGGAGGTGACTTTACAAGGTAAAAATCTGGCTACCATATGATCCAGCAGGCCCATCCTGGGCCTATAACCGAAGATACACAATTGGAAAGACACAGTCAGGCAAATGTGCATTGCAGCAGTATAACAATAGCCAAGACATGGAAGCAACCAAAAAGTCCATCAACAGATGAGTGGACAAAGAAGAAGTGGAACAGGTACAGATAGAATATTAGCCAAGGAGACAAATGACACAATGCCATTTTCAGCACCGTAGATGAGTCTGGAAGTAATCACGCAACTTGCAGTAAGTCAGAAAGTGAAAGACACATATCCTATATCACTTATAGGTGTTACCTAAAAATTGATACCAGTGAAGATATTTGCACAGAGACAGGCAGTGAGACATTCATTAAACAAACTTAGGGTTCACCAATGGAAAGATGTGAGGATTGGATACATTAGGATGTCAGGGTAAACAGAGATATACAAACAGGTGAAGTATATAATCACCGAAAACCTACGGAATACCAAGGGAAGACTACTCAACATTGAGTCATAACCTACATGGGAAAAGGATCCAAATGACAATGGATATATGTGTGTGTGTGTGTGTGTGTGTGTGTGTGTGTGTGTGTGTGTGTAAAACAACCACATCTTGCACACCTAGAACAATCAAAACATCGTAATCAAACTTGCTGTGATAAAAAATGAAAATTACATTTACAAAACGAACAAGAAGTAGTGAGATATAAACTTAAGGGGCTTCTTCCTGGCACATTCCATTCTAATTTGCAACCTAGAACACGACTTCCATTGAGGCTCTGTGGGCCTAGTAACCACAGTTGGTAAAGGAGAACTGCTGCCGCCTTGTGGCCGTTTCACACAACAGCAGCTCAAAACGCAGTGCTGACGGTTGCTTGATAGTCAACATAATTGCACGCCTGTAAATGACACCTGCCCTCTAATCAAATCCTTGGGTCGTAAATCGAGCAAAAATCACAAAAGACGTGCATATTTCAAAACGACATATTCAAGAGGCATATTTTATGCACATTTTTATTATTTTTCTTTTTTTCTGGTGTTAAAAAATAGGGCATGGAAAAACGCTCAACATCAGGAATTAATAAAGCCATGCAAATCCAGTCTACAAAAACGTTCACCTCACAGCCGTCAGAATGATCATCAGCAAAAACGTCTACAAAGGGTAAATGCTGAAGGGGTTTTAGACAACTGTGTACCCTCTAGCTGCTGGTGGGATGTAAGCTGGTAACAGCCAGTACTGAGACCAGAATGGACGTGTGTTTAAAGGTGAAAATTGTGCTACCATGTGATCTGGTAGGCCCAGTGATGGGCCTAACACCTGAGTAGACCAGAATCAAAAAGACACAGGCTGGAAATCCTGCACTGCAGCAACATGTACCATAGCCAAGACCTGGAAGAAACCAAAATGTCCATCAACAGAAAAATGCACCAAGAAGAAGTCGTCCATGTACACAATGGAATATTAGCCATGGAAAAGCATGGAACAGTGCCGTGGGCACCACCATAGAAGGATCTAGAGATAATCACCCAGCTTGAACTAAGAAAGAAACCGAAAGACAGGTATCCTATTACATCACTTATAGGTGCTATGTAAAACTTGATACCCATGAAATAATTTCCAAGAGAAGGACACTCATAGATTCAGAAAACCAAATTATGTTGAACCAAAGGGAAAGGTGTAAGGAATGTACGAATTAGGATATGGGGGTTAACAGACATGTACTAATACATGTGAAATATATAATCATAAAATACCTATGCAATGCCAAGAGAGGTCTACTCAACACTCTGGAATAAACTACACGGGAAAGGATCCAACGATGAAGAGATCGAAACATAGACATAATGAACCACATTCTGTACACCTAGAACACACACAACATTTTTCTCAAATTTGCTCTGAATAAAAATTAAATATAAAAAACAAACAAGAAGTAACAAGATATAAGCTCTTGGGGGTTTGCCCTGGCACATTCCACTCTAATTTGCAGCCTACCAACACGATTTCCAGGAAAGCTCTGTTGCCCCAAAACCCACAGTTGGAAATGTAGAAATGCTGCCGCCTCGTGGCCGTTTCACGCAAGAGCGGCTGCAAAACCACAGTTAAGGGTCACTTAACATTCACAAGGACTCAGGGCTGTAAAGGACACCTGCCCTCAAAAATTGTGCTGAGGTATGGAATGGCCAAAAAAATTCAAAACTGGCAAATTTTTTGTGGAGATACTATGAAGAGGTAAGTTTTACTCACGATTTTTCCAAAAAAAAGCAAAATGGATAAAAGCTCAACATCAGGTATTATCAGACTCATGCAAATTTAGCCTACAAAAAGGTTTCAACTCACGCAACTCAACTACCATCAGCAAAAAGTCTACAAACAATAAATGCTGAAGGTGTTTTAGAGAATTGTGTACCCTCTAGCTGCTGGTGAGATGTAAAGTGGTAAGAGCCAATAATGAGAACAGAAAGGAGCTGCGTTTAAAAGTAAAAATGGAGCCAGCATTCCATTCAGCAGGCCCAGCGCTGAGCCTCTCACCTGAGAAGACCAGAGTCGAGAAGGCACAGGCTGCAACATCTGCACTGCAGGAGTTTTCACAATAGCCAAGACACGGAAGCAACCAAAATGTCCATCAACAGATGAATGGATACAGAACAAGTGGTCCATGAACAAAATGGAATATTAGCCATGGAAAACAGTGAAACACTGCTCTTTGAGGCACCACAGATGAGCCTAGAGATAATCACAGAACATAAGGTAAGTCGGAAAGCAAAAGACATATCCTAGGATATCACTTATAGGCGTTATCTAACAACTGACACAAATGAACGTATTTTCACAGAGAAAGACACTCACAGACAAAGAAAACAAATTATTCTTATGTTAAAGGAAAGGTGGGGTCAATGGAAAATTAAGATTAGGGTTACCATACGTGTACAAACACCTACTAAATAGATATATCAAAAAGACCGATCATATAGCAAGGGAGGTCTACGGAACACTCGGCAATAATTTACATGGGAAGAGAATCTGTACATGAATATATATATATATGTATATATATATATATGTGTGTGTGTGTGTGTGTATATATATATATGTATATATATATATACATATATATATATAGTGTTCAAATGAACCAGATTTTGTACACATAAGACAAACAATATTCTAATCATTACCCTGATTTAAAAAATTAAAACAACGAACAAGAAATAATGGGACATAAACTTACCGGGGCTTTTCCTGGCACATTCCATTCTCATTTACAACCTGGGAACTCGACTTCCAGAAAGGCTGTGCTGCCCTAGTAACCCGAATTGGGAATGCAGAAATGCTGCCACCTTGTGGCTGTTTCCCACAACAGCAGCTTTCAACCCAGTGCTAATGGTCACTAAATATTCACACTCATTGCAGGCCTGTAAATGACACCTGCTGAAAAAAAAGAATCCTGGGTTCGAAAATTGACAAAAAAATTCAAAAGAGGGCAGCCTTCCCAGAAGACAATTTCAAGAGGTTTATTGTACTCACAGTTTTATCTGTTTTTGTTTAACAGAAATAAAAAAAGGCGTTGAATAATGCTGAACATTAGGAATTATTAGAGACATGCAAATCCAAATTACAAAAGCCTATCAGCTCACACCAGTCAGAATGGCAATCAGCAAAACTTCTGCAAACAATAAATGCTGAAGGGGTTGTGGAGAAATGCATTCCCTCGGCTCTAAGTGGGACATGGTAAGAGCCAGTAATGAAAACACAAAAGAGGTGCCTTGAAAAGGTAAATATTGAGCTACCATTCAATCAAGCATACCCACTGCTGGGCCTATTGCCTGAGAGGATGAGAATCAAACAGACACAGGCTGGCAATCCTGCACTCCAGCAATATTTACCATAGCCAACATTTGGAAGCAACGAAAGTGACCGTCAACAGAGGAATGCAGGAAGAAGTAGTGGTCCATGTACACAATGGAATATTACTCCAATAAAAACAAATATAAATTCAATTTTAAAAACCAAACATAAGCAAGGAGACATCAGCTTTTGGGGGTTTATGCGGGCACATTCCACTCTAATGTATAACCGAGGAACACCACGGGCAGGAAGGTCTGTTTCCCTTGTTCCCAGAGTGGGGCAAGTGGAAATACTGCCGCCCAATGGCCGTTACCTGCAACAGCAGCTTTAAAACCTGTGCTGAGGGTCACTTCATATGCACAAGTACTGGAGGGCTGTAAATGAAACCTGACCTCAAAATGTCTTCAGGGAGGTAATGGCCAAAATATTTTGAAATGTGGCACATACTCCAAGAAATCCATTTGAAGAGGTAAGCTGTACTCACAGTTTGAAGAAAAATAGGGCATGACTGAAAGCTGAATTTCAAGGGATTATGAGACGCATGCAAATCCAACCAAAAGGAGGTATCAACTCACACCACTCAAAATAAACATCATCAGAAACACTACAAAAAATAAATGTTGAAGGGGTTGTGGAGAAGTGCATACCCTCAACGTTAGGTGGGACGTAAGCTGGTAAGCGTCACTAATGAGAACAGAATGGAGGTGACTTTACAAGGTAAAAATCTGGCTACCATATGATCCAGCAGGCCCATCCTGGGCCTATAACCGAAGATACACAATTGGAAAGACACAGTCAGGCAAATGTGCATTGCAGCAGTATAACAATAGCCAAGACATGGAAGCAACCAAAAAGTCCATCAACAGATGAGTGGACAAAGAAGAAGTGGAACAGGTACAGATAGAATATTAGCCAAGGAGACAAATGACACAATGCCATTTTCAGCACCGTAGATGAGTCTGGAAGTAATCACGCAACTTGCAGTAAGTCAGAAAGTGAAAGACACATATCCTATATCACTTATAGGTGTTACCTAAAAATTGATACCAGTGAAGATATTTGCACAGAGACAGGCAGTGAGACATTCATTAAACAAACTTAGGGTTCACCAATGGAAAGATGTGAGGATTGGATACATTAGGATGTCAGGGTAAACAGAGATATACAAACAGGTGAAGTATATAATCACCGAAAACCTACGGAATACCAAGGGAAGACTACTCAACATTGAGTCATAACCTACATGGGAAAAGGATCCAAATGACAATGGATATATGTGTGTGTGTGTGTGTGTGTGTGTGTGTAAAACAACCACATCTTGCACACCTAGAACAATCAAAACATCGTAATCAAACTTGCTGTGATAAAAAATGAAAATTACATTTACAAAACGAACAAGAAGTAGTGAGATATAAACTTAAGGGGCTTCTTCCTGGCACATTCCATTCTAATTTGCAACCTAGAACACGACTTCCATTGAGGCTCTGTGGGCCTAGTAACCACAGTTGGTAAAGGAGAACTGCTGCCGCCTTGTGGCCGTTTCACACAACAGCAGCTCAAAACGCAGTGCTGACGGTTGCTTGATAGTCAACATAATTGCACGCCTGTAAATGACACCTGCCCTCTAATCAAATCCTTGGGTCGTAAATCGAGCAAAAATCACAAAAGACGTGCATATTTCAAAACGACATATTCAAGAGGCATATTTTATGCACATTTTTATTATTTTTCTTTTTTTCTGGTGTTAAAAAATAGGGCATGGAAAAACGCTCAACATCAGGAATTAATAAAGCCATGCAAATCCAGTCTACAAAAACGTTCACCTCACAGCCGTCAGAATGATCATCAGCAAAAACGTCTACAAAGGGTAAATGCTGAAGGGGTTTTAGACAACTGTGTACCCTCTAGCTGCTGGTGGGATGTAAGCTGGTAACAGCCAGTACTGAGACCAGAATGGACGTGTGTTTAAAGGTGAAAATTGTGCTACCATGTGATCTGGTAGGCCCAGTGATGGGCCTAACACCTGAGTAGACCAGAATCAAAAAGACACAGGCTGGAAATCCTGCACTGCAGCAACATGTACCATAGCCAAGACCTGGAAGAAACCAAAATGTCCATCAACAGAAAAATGCACCAAGAAGAAGTCGTCCATGTACACAATGGAATATTAGCCATGGAAAAGCATGGAACAGTGCCGTGGGCACCACCATAGAAGGATCTAGAGATAATCACCCAGCTTGAACTAAGAAAGAAACCGAAAGACAGGTATCCTATTACATCACTTATAGGTGCTATGTAAAACTTGATACCCATGAAATAATTTCCAAGAGAAGGACACTCATAGATTCAGAAAACCAAATTATGTTGAACCAAAGGGAAAGGTGTAAGGAATGTACGAATTAGGATATGGGGGTTAACAGACATGTACTAATACATGTGAAATATATAATCATAAAATACCTATGCAATGCCAAGAGAGGTCTACTCAACACTCTGGAATAAACTACACGGGAAAGGATCCAACGATGAAGAGATCGAAACATAGACATAATGAACCACATTCTGTACACCTAGAACACACACAACATTTTTCTCAAATTTGCTCTGAATAAAAATTAAATATAAAAAACAAACAAGAAGTAACAAGATATAAGCTCTTGGGGGTTTGCCCTGGCACATTCCACTCTAATTTGCAGCCTACCAACACGATTTCCAGGAAAGCTCTGTTGCCCCAAAACCCACAGTTGGAAATGTAGAAATGCTGCCGCCTCGTGGCCGTTTCACGCAAGAGCGGCTGCAAAACCACAGTTAAGGGTCACTTAACATTCACAAGGACTCAGGGCTGTAAAGGACACCTGCCCTCAAAAATTGTGCTGAGGTATGGAATGGCCAAAAAAATTCAAAACTGGCAAATTTTTTGTGGAGATACTATGAAGAGGTAAGTTTTACTCACGATTTTTCCAAAAAAAAGCAAAATGGATAAAAGCTCAACATCAGGTATTATCAGACTCATGCAAATTTAGCCTACAAAAAGATTTCAACTCACGCAACTCAACTACCATCAGCAAAAAGTCTACAAACAATAAATGCTGAAGGGGTTTTAGAGAATTGTGTACCCTCTAGCTGCTGGTGAGATGTAAAGTGGTAAGAGCCAATAATGAGAACAGAAAGGAGCTGCGTTTAAAAGTAAAAATGGAGCCAGCATTCCATTCAGCAGGCCCAGCGCTGAGCCTCTCACCTGAGAAGACCAGAGTCGAGAAGGCACAGGCTGCAACATCTGCACTGCAGGAGTTTTCACAATAGCCAAGACACAGAAGCAACCAAAATGTCCATCAACAGATGAATGGATAAAGAACAAGTGGTCCATGAACAAAATGGAATATTAGCCATGGAAAACAGTGAAACACTGCTCTTTGAGGCACCACAGATGAGCCTAGAGATAATCACAGAACATAAGGTAAGTCGGAAAGCAAAAGACATATCCTAGGATATCACTTATAGGCGTTATCTAACAACTGACACAAATGAACGTATTTTCACAGAGAAAGACACTCACAGACAAAGAAAACAAATTATTCTTATGTTAAAGGAAAGGTGGGGGCAATGGAAAATTAAGATTAGGGTTACCATACGTGTACAAACACCTACTAAATAGATATATCAAAAAGACCGATCATATAGCAAGGGAGGTCTACGGAACACTCGGCAATAATTTACATGGGAAGAGAATCTGTACATGAATATATATATATATATGTATATATATATATATGTGTGTGTGTGTGTGTGTATATATATATATATATACATATATATATATATAGTGTTCAAATGAACCAGATTTTGTATACATAAGACAAACAATATTCTAATCATTACCCTGATTTAAAAAATTAAAACAACGAACAAGAAATAATGGGACATAAATTTACCGGGGCTTTTCCTGGCACATTCCATTCTCATTTACAACCTGGGAACTCGACTTCCAGAAAGGCTGTGCTGCCCTAGTAACCAGAATTGGGAATGCAGAAATGCTGCCACCTTGTGGCTGTTTCCCACAACAGCAGCTTTCAACCCAGTGCTAATGGTCACTAAATATTCACACTCATTGCAGGCCTGTAAATGACACCTGCTGAAAAAAAAGAATCCTGGGTTCGAAAATTGACAAAAAAATTCAAAAGAGGGCAGCCTTCCCAGAAGACAATTTCAAGAGGTTTATTGTACTCACAGTTTTATCTGTTTTTGTTTAACAGAAATAAAAAAAGGCGTTGAATAATGCTGAACATTAGGAATTATTAGAGACATGCAAATCCAAATTACAAAAGCCTATCAGCTCACACCAGTCAGAATGGCAATCAGCAAAACTTCTGCAAACAATAAATGCTGAAGGGGTTGTGGAGAAATGCATTCCCTCGGCTCTAAGTGGGACATGGTAAGAGCCAGTAATGAAAACACAAAAGAGGTGCCTTGAAAAGGTAAATATTGAGCTACCATTCAATCAAGCATACCCACTGCTGGGCCTATTGCCTGAGAGGATGAGAATCAAACAGACACAGGCTGGCAATCCTGCACTCCAGCAATATTTACCATAGCCAACATTTGGAAGCAACGAAAGTGACCATCAACAGAGGAATGCAGGAAGAAGTAGTGGTCCATGTACACAATGGAATATTACTCCAATAAAAACAAATATAAATTCAATTTTAAAAACCAAACATAAGCAAGGAGACATCAGCTTTTGGGGGTTTATGCGGGCACATTCCACTCTAATGTATAACCGAGGAACACCACGGGCAGGAAGGTCTGTTTCCCTTGTTCCCAGAGTGGGGCAAGTGGAAATACTGCCGCCCAATGGCCGTTACCTGCAACAGCAGCTTTAAAACCTGTGCTGAGGGTCACTTCATATGCACAAGTACTGGAGGGCTGTAAATGAAACCTGACCTCAAAATGTCTTCAGGGAGGTAATGGCCAAAATATTTTGAAATGTGGCACATACTCCAAGAAATCCATTTGAAGAGGTAAGCTGTACTCACAGTTTGAAGAAAAATAGGGCATGACTGAAAGCTGAATTTCAAGGGATTATGAGACGCATGCAAATCCAACCAAAAGGAGGTATCAACTCACACCACTCAAAATAAACATCATCAGAAACACTACAAAAAATAAATGTTGAAGGGGTTGTGGAGAAGTGCATACCCTCAACGTTAGGTGGGACGTAAGCTGGTAAGCGTCACTAATGAGAACAGAATGGAGGTGACTTTACAAGGTAAAAATCTGGCTACCATATGATCCAGCAGGCCCATCCTGGGCCTATAACCGAAGATATACAATTGGAAAGACACAGTCAGGCAAATGTGCATTGCAGCAGTATAACAATAGCCAAGACATGGAAGCAACCAAAAAGTCCATCAACAGATGAGTGGACAAAGAAGAAGTGGAACAGGTACAGATAGAATATTAGCCAAGGAGACAAATGACACAATGCCATTTTCAGCACCGTAGATGAGTCTGGAAGTAATCACGCAACTTGCAGTAAGTCAGAAAGTGAAAGACACATATCCTATATCACTTATAGGTGTTACCTAAAAATTGATACCAGTGAAGATATTTGCACAGAGACAGGCAGTGAGACATTCATTAAACAAACTTAGGGTTCACCAATGGAAAGATGTGAGGATTGGATACATTAGGATGTCAGGGTAAACAGAGATATACAAACAGGTGAAGTATATAATCACCGAAAACCTACGGAATACCAAGGGAAGACTACTCAACATTGAGTCATAACCTACATGGGAAAAGGATCCAAATGACAATGGATATATGTGTGTGTGTGTGTGTGTGTGTGTGTGTGTGTGTGTGTGTGTGTGTGTAAAACAACCACATCTTGCACACCTAGAACAATCAAAACATCGTAATCAAACTTGCTGTGATAAAAAATGAAAATTACATTTACAAAACGAACAAGAAGTAGTGAGATATAAACTTAAGGGGCTTCTTCCTGGCACATTCCATTCTAATTTGCAACCTAGAACACGACTTCCATTGAGGCTCTGTGGGCCTAGTAACCACAGTTGGTAAAGGAGAACTGCTGCCGCCTTGTGGCCGTTTCACACAACAGCAGCTCAAAACGCAGTGCTGACGGTTGCTTGATAGTCAACATAATTGCACGCCTGTAAATGACACCTGCCCTCTAATCAAATCCTTGGGTCGTAAGTCGAGCAAAAATCACAAAAGACGTGCATATTTCAAAACGACATATTCAAGAGGCATATTTTATGCACATTTTTATTATTTTTCTTTTTTTCTGGTGTTAAAAAATAGGGCATGGAAAAACGCTCAACATCAGGAATTAATAAAGCCATGCAAATCCAGTCTACAAAAACGTTCACCTCACAGCCGTCAGAATGATCATCAGCAAAAACGTCTACAAAGGGTAAATGCTGAAGGGGTTTTAGACAACTGTGTACCCTCTAGCTGCTGGTGGGATGTAAGCTGGTAACAGCCAGTACTGAGACCAGAATGGACGTGTGTTTAAAGGTGAAAATTGTGCTACCATGTGATCTGGTAGGCCCAGTGATGGGCCTAACACCTGAGTAGACCAGAATCAAAAAGACACAGGCTGGAAATCCTGCACTGCAGCAACATGTACCATAGCCAAGACCTGGAAGAAACCAAAATGTCCATCAACAGAAAAATGCACCAAGAAGAAGTCGTCCATGTACACAATGGAATATTAGCCATGGAAAAGCATGGAACAGTGCCGTGGGCACCACCATAGAAGGATCTAGAGATAATCACCCAGCTTGAACTAAGAAAGAAACCGAAAGACAGGTATCCTATTACATCACTTATAGGTGCTATGTAAAACTTGATACCCATGAAATAATTTCCAAGAGAAGGACACTCATAGATTCAGAAAACCAAATTATGTTGAACCAAAGGGAAAGGTGTAAGGAATGTACGAATTAGGATATGGGGGTTAACAGACATGTACTAATACATGTGAAATATATAATCATAAAATACCTATGCAATGCCAAGAGAGGTCTACTCAACACTCTGGAATAAACTACACGGGAAAGGATCCAACGATGAAGAGATCGAAACATAGACATAATGAACCACATTCTGTACACCTAGAACACACACAACATTTTTCTCAAATTTGCTCTGAATAAAAATTAAATATAAAAAACAAACAAGAAGTAACAAGATATAAGCTCTTGGGGGTTTGCCCTGGCACATTCCACTCTAATTTGCAGCCTACCAACACGATTTCCAGGAAAGCTCTGTTGCCCCAAAACCCACAGTTGGAAATGTAGAAATGCTGCCGCCTCGTGGCCGTTTCACGCAAGAGCGGCTGCAAAACCACAGTTAAGGGTCACTTAACATTCACAAGGACTCAGGGCTGTAAAGGACACCTGCCCTCAAAAATTGTGCTGAGGTATGGAATGGCCAAAAAAATTCAAAACTGGCAAATTTTTTGTGGAGATACTATGAAGAGGTAAGTTTTACTCACGATTTTTCCAAAAAAAAGCAAAATGGATAAAAGCTCAACATCAGGTATTATCAGACTCATGCAAATTTAGCCTACAAAAAGGTTTCAACTCACGCAACTCAACTACCATCAGCAAAAAGTCTACAAACAATAAATGCTGAAGGTGTTTTAGAGAATTGTGTACCCTCTAGCTGCTGGTGAGATGTAAAGTGGTAAGAGCCAATAATGAGAACAGAAAGGAGCTGCGTTTAAAAGTAAAAATGGAGCCAGCATTCCATTCAGCAGGCCCAGCGCTGAGCCTCTCACCTGAGAAGACCAGAGTCGAGAAGGCACAGGCTGCAACATCTGCACTGCAGGAGTTTTCACAATAGCCAAGACACGGAAGCAACCAAAATGTCCATCAACAGATGAATGGATACAGAACAAGTGGTCCATGAACAAAATGGAATATTAGCCATGGAAAACAGTGAAACACTGCTCTTTGAGGCACCACAGATGAGCCTAGAGATAATCACAGAACATAAGGTAAGTCGGAAAGCAAAAGACATATCCTAGGATATCACTTATAGGCGTTATCTAACAACTGACACAAATGAACGTATTTTCACAGAGAAAGACACTCACAGACAAAGAAAACAAATTATTCTTATGTTAAAGGAAAGGTGGGGGCAATGGAAAATTAAGATTAGGGTTACCATACGTGTACAAACACCTACTAAATAGATATATCAAAAAGACCGATCATATAGCAAGGGAGGTCTACGGAACACTCGGCAATAATTTACATGGGAAGAGAATCTGTACATGAATATATATATATATGTATATATATATATATGTGTGTGTGTGTGTGTGTATATATATATATGTATATATATATATATACATATATATATATAGTGTTCAAATGAACCAGATTTTGTACACATAAGACAAACAATATTCTAATCATTACCCTGATTTAAAAAATTAAAACAACGAACAAGAAATAATGGGACATAAACTTACCGGGGCTTTTCCTGGCACATTCCATTCTCATTTACAACCTGGGAACTCGACTTCCAGAAAGGCTGTGCTGCCCTAGTAACCCGAATTGGGAATGCAGAAATGCTGCCACCTTGTGGCTGTTTCCCACAACAGCAGCTTTCAACCCAGTGCTAATGGTCACTAAATATTCACACTCATTGCAGGCCTGTAAATGACACCTGCTGAAAAAAAAGAATCCTGGGTTCGAAAATTGACAAAAAAATTCAAAAGAGGGCAGCCTTCCCAGAAGACAATTTCAAGAGGTTTATTGTACTCACAGTTTTATCTGTTTTTGTTTAACAGAAATAAAAAAAGGCGTTGAATAATGCTGAACATTAGGAATTATTAGAGACATGCAAATCCAAATTACAAAAGCCTATCAGCTCACACCAGTCAGAATGGCAATCAGCAAAACTTCTGCAAACAATAAATGCTGAAGGGGTTGTGGAGAAATGCATTCCCTCGGCTCTAAGTGGGACATGGTAAGAGTCAGTAATGAAAACACAAAAGAGGTGCCTTGAAAAGGTAAATATTGAGCTACCATTCAATCAAGCATACCCACTGCTGGGCCTATTGCCTGAGAGGATGAGAATCAAACAGACACAGGCTGGCAATCCTGCACTCCAGCAATATTTACCATAGCCAACATTTGGAAGCAACGAAAGTGACCGTCAACAGAGGAATGCAGGAAGAAGTAGTGGTCCATGTACACAATGGAATATTACTCCAATAAAAACAAATATAAATTCAATTTTAAAAACCAAACATAAGCAAGGAGACATCAGCTTTTGGGGGTTTATGCGGGCACATTCCACTCTAATGTATAACCGAGGAACACCACGGGCAGGAAGGTCTGTTTCCCTTGTTCCCAGAGTGGGGCAAGTGGAAATACTGCCGCCCAATGGCCGTTACCTGCAACAGCAGCTTTAAAACCTGTGCTGAGGGTCACTTCATATGCACAAGTACTGGAGGGCTGTAAATGAAACCTGACCTCAAAATGTCTTCAGGGAGGTAATGGCCAAAATATTTTGAAATGTGGCACATACTCCAAGAAATCCATTTGAAGAGGTAAGCTGTACTCACAGTTTGAAGAAAAATAGGGCATGACTGAAAGCTGAATTTCAAGGGATTATGAGACGCATGCAAATCCAACCAAAAGGAGGTATCAACTCACACCACTCAAAATAAACATCATCAGAAACACTACAAAAAATAAATGTTGAAGGGGTTGTGGAGAAGTGCATACCCTCAACGTTAGGTGGGACGTAAGCTGGTAAGCGTCACTAATGAGAACAGAATGGAGGTGACTTTACAAGGTAAAAATCTGGCTACCATATGATCCAGCAGGCCCATCCTGGGCCTATAACCGAAGATACACAATTGGAAAGACACAGTCAGGCAAATGTGCATTGCAGCAGTATAACAATAGCCAAGACATGGAAGCAACCAAAAAGTCCATCAACAGATGAGTGGACAAAGAAGAAGTGGAACAGGTACAGATAGAATATTAGCCAAGGAGACAAATGACACAATGCCATTTTCAGCACCGTAGATGAGTCTGGAAGTAATCACGCAACTTGCAGTAAGTCAGAAAGTGAAAGACACATATCCTATATCACTTATAGGTGTTACCTAAAAATTGATACCAGTGAAGATATTTGCACAGAGACAGGCAGTGAGACATTCATTAAACAAACTTAGGGTTCACCAATGGAAAGATGTGAGGATTGGATACATTAGGATGTCAGGGTAAACAGAGATATACAAACAGGTGAAGTATATAATCACCGAAAACCTACGGAATACCAAGGGAAGACTACTCAACATTGAGTCATAACCTACATGGGAAAAGGATCCAAATGACAATGGATATATGTGTGTGTGTGTGTGTGTGTGTGTGTGTGTGTGTGTGTGTAAAACAACCACATCTTGCACACCTAGAACAATCAAAACATCGTAATCAAACTTGCTGTGATAAAAAATGAAAATTACATTTACAAAACGAACAAGAAGTAGTGAGATATAAACTTAAGGGGCTTCTTCCTGGCACATTCCATTCTAATTTGCAACCTAGAACACGACTTCCATTGAGGCTCTGTGGGCCTAGTAACCACAGTTGGTAAAGGAGAACTGCTGCCGCCTTGTGGCCGTTTCACACAACAGCAGCTCAAAACGCAGTGCTGACGGTTGCTTGATAGTCAACATAATTGCACGCCTGTAAATGACACCTGCCCTCTAATCAAATCCTTGGGTCGTAAGTCGAGCAAAAATCACAAAAGACGTGCATATTTCAAAACGACATATTCAAGAGGCATATTTTATGCACATTTTTATTATTTTTCTTTTTTTCTGGTGTTAAAAAATAGGGCATGGAAAAACGCTCAACATCAGGAATTAATAAAGCCATGCAAATCCAGTCTACAAAAACGTTCACCTCACAGCCGTCAGAATGATCATCAGCAAAAACGTCTACAAAGGGTAAATGCTGAAGGGGTTTTAGACAACTGTGTACCCTCTAGCTGCTGGTGGGATGTAAGCTGGTAACAGCCAGTACTGAGACCAGAATGGACGTGTGTTTAAAGGTGAAAATTGTGCTACCATGTGATCTGGTAGGCCCAGTGATGGGCCTAACACCTGAGTAGACCAGAATCAAAAAGACACAGGCTGGAAATCCTGCACTGCAGCAACATGTACCATAGCCAAGACCTGGAAGAAACCAAAATGTCCATCAACAGAAAAATGCACCAAGAAGAAGTCGTCCATGTACACAATGGACTATTAGCCATGGAAAAGCATGGAACAGTGCCGTGGGCACCACCATAGAAGGATCTAGAGATAATCACCCAGCTTGAACTAAGAAAGAAACCGAAAGACAGGTATCCTATTACATCACTTATAGGTGCTATGTAAAACTTGATACCCATGAAATAATTTCCAAGAGAAGGACACTCATAGATTCAGAAAACCAAATTATGTTGAACCAAAGGGAAAGGTGTAAGGAATGTACGAATTAGGATATGGGGGTTAACAGACATGTACTAATACATGTGAAATATATAATCATAAAATACCTATGCAATGCCAAGAGAGGTCTACTCAACACTCTGGAATAAACTACACGGGAAAGGATCCAACGATGAAGAGATCGAAACATAGACATAATGAACCACATTCTGTACACCTAGAACACACACAACATTTTTCTCAAATTTGCTCTGAATAAAAATTAAATATAAAAAACAAACAAGAAGTAACAAGATATAAGCTCTTGGGGGTTTGCCCTGGCACATTCCACTCTAATTTGCAGCCTACCAACACGATTTCCAGGAAAGCTCTGTTGCCCCAAAACCCACAGTTGGAAATGTAGAAATGCTGCCGCCTCGTGGCCGTTTCACGCAAGAGCGGCTGCAAAACCACAGTTAAGGGTCACTTAACATTCACAAGGACTCAGGGCTGTAAAGGACACCTGCCCTCAAAAATTGTGCTGAGGTATGGAATGGCCAAAAAAATTCAAAACTGGCAAATTTTTTGTGGAGATACTATGAAGAGGTAAGTTTTACTCACGATTTTTCCAAAAAAAAGCAAAATGGATAAAAGCTCAACATCAGGTATTATCAGACTCATGCAAATTTAGCCTACAAAAAGGTTTCAACTCACGCAACTCAACTACCATCAGCAAAAAGTCTACAAACAATAAATGCTGAAGGTGTTTTAGAGAATTGTGTACCCTCTAGCTGCTGGTGAGATGTAAAGTGGTAAGAGCCAATAATGAGAACAGAAAGGAGCTGCGTTTAAAAGTAAAAATGGAGCCAGCATTCCATTCAGCAGGCCCAGCGCTGAGCCTCTCACCTGAGAAGACCAGAGTCGAGAAGGCACAGGCTGCAACATCTGCACTGCAGGAGTTTTCACAATAGCCAAGACACGGAAGCAACCAAAATGTCCATCAACAGATGAATGGATACAGAACAAGTGGTCCATGAACAAAATGGAATATTAGCCATGGAAAACAGTGAAACACTGCTCTTTGAGGCACCACAGATGAGCCTAGAGATAATCACAGAACATAAGGTAAGTCGGAAAGCAAAAGACATATCCTAGGATATCACTTATAGGCGTTATCTAACAACTGACACAAATGAACGTATTTTCACAGAGAAAGACACTCACAGACAAAGAAAACAAATTATTCTTATGTTAAAGGAAAGGTGGGGGCAATGGAAAATTAAGATTAGGGTTACCATACGTGTACAAACACCTACTAAATAGATATATCAAAAAGACCGATCATATAGCAAGGGAGGTCTACGGAACACTCGGCAATAATTTACATGGGAAGAGAATCTGTACATGAATATATATATATATATGTATATATATATATGTGTGTGTGTGTGTGTGTGTATATATATATATATCTATACATATATATATATATAGTGTTCAAATGAACCAGATTTTGTATACATAAGACAAACAATATTCTAATCATTACCCTGATTTAAAAAATTAAAACAACGAACAAGAAATAATGGGACATAAACTTACCGGGGCTTTTCCTGGCACATTCCATTCTCATTTACAACCTGGGAACTCGACTTCCAGAAAGGCTGTGCTGCCCTAGTAACCAGAATTGGGAATGCAGAAATGCTGCCACCTTGTGGCTGTTTCCCACAACAGCAGCTTTCAACCCAGTGCTAATGGTCACTAAATATTCACACTCATTGCAGGCCTGTAAATGACACCTGCTGAAAAAAAAGAATCCTGGGTTCGAAAATTGACAAAAAAATTCAAAAGAGGGCAGCCTTCCCAGAAGACAATTTCAAGAGGTTTATTGTACTCACAGTTTTATCTGTTTTTGTTTAACAGAAATAAAAAAAGGCGTTGAATAATGCTGAACATTAGGAATTATTAGAGACATGCAAATCCAAATTACAAAAGCCTATCAGCTCACACCAGTCAGAATGGCAATCAGCAAAACTTCTGCAAACAATAAATGCTGAAGGGGTTGTGGAGAAATGCATTCCCTCGGCTCTAAGTGGGACATGGTAAGAGCCAGTAATGAAAACACAAAAGAGGTGCCTTGAAAAGGTAAATATTGAGCTACCATTCAATCAAGCATACCCACTGCTGGGCCTATTGCCTGAGAGGATGAGAATCAAACAGACACAGGCTGGCAATCCTGCACTCCAGCAATATTTACCATAGCCAACATTTGGAAGCAACGAAAGTGACCGTCAACAGAGGAATGCAGGAAGAAGTAGTGGTCCATGTACACAATGGAATATTACTCCAATAAAAACAAATATAAATTCAATTTTAAAAACCAAACATAAGCAAGGAGACATCAGCTTTTGGGGGTTTATGCGGGCACATTCCACTCTAATGTATAACCGAGGAACACCACGGGCAGGAAGGTCTGTTTCCCTTGTTCCCAGAGTGGGGCAAGTGGAAATACTGCCGCCCAATGGCCGTTACCTGCAACAGCAGCTTTAAAACCTGTGCTGAGGGTCACTTCATATGCACAAGTACTGGAGGGCTGTAAATGAAACCTGACCTCAAAATGTCTTCAGGGAGGTAATGGCCAAAATATTTTGAAATGTGGCACATACTCCAAGAAATCCATTTGAAGAGGTAAGCTGTACTCACAGTTTGAAGAAAAATAGGGCATGACTGAAAGCTGAATTTCAAGGGATTATGAGACGCATGCAAATCCAACCAAAAGGAGGTATCAACTCACACCACTCAAAATAAACATCATCAGAAACACTACAAAAAATAAATGTTGAAGGGGTTGTGGAGAAGTGCATACCCTCAACGTTAGGTGGGACGTAAGCTGGTAAGCGTCACTAATGAGAACAGAATGGAGGTGACTTTACAAGGTAAAAATCTGGCTACCATATGATCCAGCAGGCCCATCCTGGGCCTATAACCGAAGATACACAATTGGAAAGACACAGTCAGGCAAATGTGCATTGCAGCAGTATAACAATAGCCAAGACATGGAAGCAACCAAAAAGTCCATCAACAGATGAGTGGACAAAGAAGAAGTGGAACAGGTACAGATAGAATATTAGCCAAGGAGACAAATGACACAATGCCATTTTCAGCACCGTAGATGAGTCTGGAAGTAATCACGCAACTTGCAGTAAGTCAGAAAGTGAAAGACACATATCCTATATCACTTATAGGTGTTACCTAAAAATTGATACCAGTGAAGATATTTGCACAGAGACAGGCAGTGAGACATTCATTAAACAAACTTAGGGTTCACCAATGGAAAGATGTGAGGATTGGATACATTAGGATGTCAGGGTAAACAGAGATATACAAACAGGTGAAGTATATAATCACCGAAAACCTACGGAATACCAAGGGAAGACTACTCAACATTGAGTCATAACCTACATGGGAAAAGGATCCAAATGACAATGGATATATGTGTGTGTGTGTGTGTGTGTGTGTGTGTAAAACAACCACATCTTGCACACCTAGAACAATCAAAACATCGTAATCAAACTTGCTGTGATAAAAAATGAAAATTACATTTACAAAACGAACAAGAAGTAGTGAGATATAAACTTAAGGGGCTTCTTCCTGGCACATTCCATTCTAATTTGCAACCTAGAACACGACTTCCATTGAGGCTCTGTGGGCCTAGTAACCACAGTTGGTAAAGGAGAACTGCTGCCGCCTTGTGGCCGTTTCACACAACAGCAGCTCAAAACGCAGTGCTGACGGTTGCTTGATAGTCAACATAATTGCACGCCTGTAAATGACACCTGCCCTCTAATCAAATCCTTGGGTCGTAAGTCGAGCAAAAATCACAAAAGACGTGCATATTTCAAAACGACATATTCAAGAGGCATATTTTATGCACATTTTTATTATTTTTCTTTTTTTCTGGTGTTAAAAAATAGGGCATGGAAAAACGCTCAACATCAGGAATTAATAAAGCCATGCAAATCCAGTCTACAAAAACGTTCACCTCACAGCCGTCAGAATGATCATCAGCAAAAACGTCTACAAAGGGTAAATGCTGAAGGGGTTTTAGACAACTGTGTACCCTCTAGCTGCTGGTGGGATGTAAGCTGGTAACAGCCAGTACTGAGACCAGAATGGACGTGTGTTTAAAGGTGAAAATTGTGCTACCATGTGATCTGGTAGGCCCAGTGATGGGCCTAACACCTGAGTAGACCAGAATCAAAAAGACACAGGCTGGAAATCCTGCACTGCAGCAACATGTACCATAGCCAAGACCTGGAAGAAACCAAAATGTCCATCAACAGAAAAATGCACCAAGAAGAAGTCGTCCATGTACACAATGGAATATTAGCCATGGAAAAGCATGGAACAGTGCCGTGGGCACCACCATAGAAGGATCTAGAGATAATCACCCAGCTTGAACTAAGAAAGAAACCGAAAGACAGGTATCCTATTACATCACTTATAGGTGCTATGTAAAACTTGATACCCATGAAATAATTTCCAAGAGAAGGACACTCATAGATTCAGAAAACCAAATTATGTTGAACCAAAGGGAAAGGTGTAAGGAATGTACGAATTAGGATATGGGGGTTAACAGACATGTACTAATACATGTGAAATATATAATCATAAAATACCTATGCAATGCCAAGAGAGGTCTACTCAACACTCTGGAATAAACTACACGGGAAAGGATCCAACGATGAAGAGATCGAAACATAGACATAATGAACCACATTCTGTACACCTAGAACACACACAACATTTTTCTCAAATTTGCTCTGAATAAAAATTAAATATAAAAAACAAACAAGAAGTAACAAGATATAAGCTCTTGGGGGTTT
Source organism: Leucopleurus acutus (assembly GCF_964270905.1). Taxonomy (NCBI): domain Eukaryota; kingdom Metazoa; phylum Chordata; class Mammalia; order Artiodactyla; family Delphinidae; genus Leucopleurus; species Leucopleurus acutus. The sequence goes on from NW_028139021.1 coordinate 198,690, forward strand.
GCCCTGGCACATTCCACTCTAATTTGCAGCCTACCAACACGATTTCCAGGAAAGCTCTGTTGCCCCAAAACCCACAGTTGGAAATGTAGAAATGCTGCCGCCTCGTGGCCGTTTCACGCAAGAGCGGCTGCAAAACCACAGTTAAGGGTCACTTAACATTCACAAGGACTCAGGGCTGTAAAGGACACCTGCCCTCAAAAATTGTGCTGAGGTATGGAATGGCCAAAAAAATTCAAAACTGGCAAATTTTTTGTGGAGATACTATGAAGAGGTAAGTTTTACTCACGATTTTTCCAAAAAAAAGCAAAATGGATAAAAGCTCAACATCAGGTATTATCAGACTCATGCAAATTTAGCCTACAAAAAGGTTTCAACTCACGCAACTCAACTACCATCAGCAAAAAGTCTACAAACAATAAATGCTGAAGGTGTTTTAGAGAATTGTGTACCCTCTAGCTGCTGGTGAGATGTAAAGTGGTAAGAGCCAATAATGAGAACAGAAAGGAGCTGCGTTTAAAAGTAAAAATGGAGCCAGCATTCCATTCAGCAGGCCCAGCGCTGAGCCTCTCACCTGAGAAGACCAGAGTCGAGAAGGCACAGGCTGCAACATCTGCACTGCAGGAGTTTTCACAATAGCCAAGACACGGAAGCAACCAAAATGTCCATCAACAGATGAATGGATACAGAACAAGTGGTCCATGAACAAAATGGAATATTAGCCATGGAAAACAGTGAAACACTGCTCTTTGAGGCACCACAGATGAGCCTAGAGATAATCACAGAACATAAGGTAAGTCGGAAAGCAAAAGACATATCCTAGGATATCACTTATAGGCGTTATCTAACAACTGACACAAATGAACGTATTTTCACAGAGAAAGACACTCACAGACAAAGAAAACAAATTATTCTTATGTTAAAGGAAAGGTGGGGGCAATGGAAAATTAAGATTAGGGTTACCATACGTGTACAAACACCTACTAAATAGATATATCAAAAAGACCGATCATATAGCAAGGGAGGTCTATGGAACACTCGGCAATAATTTACATGGGAAGAGAATCTGTACATGAATATATATATATATATATGTATATATATATATATGTGTGTGTGTGTGTGTGTATATATATATATATATATATACATATATATATATATAGTGTTCAAATGAACCAGATTTTGTATACATAAGACAAACAATATTCTAATCATTACCCTGATTTAAAAAATTAAAACAACGAACAAGAAATAATGGGACATAAACTTACCGGGGCTTTTCCTGGCACATTCCATTCTCATTTACAACCTGGGAACTCGACTTCCAGAAAGGCTGTGCTGCCCTAGTAACCAGAATTGGGAATGCAGAAATGCTGCCACCTTGTGGCTGTTTCCCACAACAGCAGCTTTCAACCCAGTGCTAATGGTCACTAAATATTCACACTCATTGCAGGCCTGTAAATGACACCTGCTGAAAAAAAAGAATCCTGGGTTCGAAAATTGACAAAAAAATTCAAAAGAGGGCAGCCTTCCCAGAAGACAATTTCAAGAGGTTTATTGTACTCACAGTTTTATCTGTTTTTGTTTAACAGAAATAAAAAAAGGCGTTGAATAATGCTGAACATTAGGAATTATTAGAGACATGCAAATCCAAATTACAAAAGCCTATCAGCTCACACCAGTCAGAATGGCAATCAGCAAAACTTCTGCAAACAATAAATGCTGAAGGGGTTGTGGAGAAATGCATTCCCTCGGCTCTAAGTGGGACATGGTAAGAGCCAGTAATGAAAACACAAAAGAGGTGCCTTGAAAAGGTAAATATTGAGCTACCATTCAATCAAGCATACCCACTGCTGGGCCTATTGCCTGAGAGGATGAGAATCAAACAGACACAGGCTGGCAATCCTGCACTCCAGCAATATTTACCATAGCCAACATTTGGAAGCAACGAAAGTGACCGTCAACAGAGGAATGCAGGAAGAAGTAGTGGTCCATGTACACAATGGAATATTACTCCAATAAAAACAAATATAAATTCAATTTTAAAAACCAAACATAAGCAAGGAGACATCAGCTTTTGGGGGTTTATGCGGGCACATTCCACTCTAATGTATAACCGAGGAACACCACGGGCAGGAAGGTCTGTTTCCCTTGTTCCCAGAGTGGGGCAAGTGGAAATACTGCCGCCCAATGGCCGTTACCTGCAACAGCAGCTTTAAAACCTGTGCTGAGGGTCACTTCATATGCACAAGTACTGGAGGGCTGTAAATGAAACCTGACCTCAAAATGTCTTCAGGGAGGTAATGGCCAAAATATTTTGAAATGTGGCACATACTCCAAGAAATCCATTTGAAGAGGTAAGCTGTACTCACAGTTTGAAGAAAAATAGGGCATGACTGAAAGCTGAATTTCAAGGGATTATGAGACGCATGCAAATCCAACCAAAAGGAGGTATCAACTCACACCACTCAAAATAAACATCATCAGAAACACTACAAAAAATAAATGTTGAAGGGGTTGTGGAGAAGTGCATACCCTCAACGTTAGGTGGGACGTAAGCTGGTAAGCGTCACTAATGAGAACAGAATGGAGGTGACTTTACAAGGTAAAAATCTGGCTACCATATGATCCAGCAGGCCCATCCTGGGCCTATAACCGAAGATACACAATTGGAAAGACACAGTCAGGCAAATGTGCATTGCAGCAGTATAACAATAGCCAAGACATGGAAGCAACCAAAAAGTCCATCAACAGATGAGTGGACAAAGAAGAAGTGGAACAGGTACAGATAGAATATTAGCCAAGGAGACAAATGACACAATGCCATTTTCAGCACCGTAGATGAGTCTGGAAGTAATCACGCAACTTGCAGTAAGTCAGAAAGTGAAAGACACATATCCTATATCACTTATAGGTGTTACCTAAAAATTGATACCAGTGAAGATATTTGCACAGAGACAGGCAGTGAGACATTCATTAAACAAACTTAGGGTTCACCAATGGAAAGATGTGAGGATTGGATACATTAGGATGTCAGGGTAAACAGAGATATACAAACAGGTGAAGTATATAATCACCGAAAACCTACGGAATACCAAGGGAAGACTACTCAACATTGAGTCATAACCTACATGGGAAAAGGATCCAAATGACAATGGATATATGTGTGTGTGTGTGTGTGTGTGTGTGTGTGTAAAACAACCACATCTTGCACACCTAGAACAATCAAAACATCGTAATCAAACTTGCTGTGATAAAAAATGAAAATTACATTTACAAAACGAACAAGAAGTAGTGAGATATAAACTTAAGGGGCTTCTTCCTGGCACATTCCATTCTAATTTGCAACCTAGAACACGACTTCCATTGAGGCTCTGTGGGCCTAGTAACCACAGTTGGTAAAGGAGAACTGCTGCCGCCTTGTGGCCGTTTCACACAACAGCAGCTCAAAATGCAGTGCTGACGGTTGCTTGATAGTCAACATAATTGCACGCCTGTAAATGACACCTGCCCTCTAATCAAATCCTTGGGTCGTAAGTCGAGCAAAAATCACAAAAGACGTGCATATTTCAAAACGACATATTCAAGAGGCATATTTTATGCACATTTTTATTATTTTTCTTTTTTTCTGGTGTTAAAAAATAGGGCATGGAAAAACGCTCAACATCAGGAATTAATAAAGCCATGCAAATCCAGTCTACAAAAACGTTCACCTCACAGCCGTCAGAATGATCATCAGCAAAAACGTCTACAAAGGGTAAATGCTGAAGGGGTTTTAGACAACTGTGTACCCTCTAGCTGCTGGTGGGATGTAAGCTGGTAACAGCCAGTACTGAGACCAGAATGGACGTGTGTTTAAAGGTGAAAATTGTGCTACCATGTGATCTGGTAGGCCCAGTGATGGGCCTAACACCTGAGTAGACCAGAATCAAAAAGACACAGGCTGGAAATCCTGCACTGCAGCAACATGTACCATAGCCAAGACCTGGAAGAAACCAAAATGTCCATCAACAGAAAAATGCACCAAGAAGAAGTCGTCCATGTACACAATGGAATATTAGCCATGGAAAAGCATGGAACAGTGCCGTGGGCACCACCATAGAAGGATCTAGAGATAATCACCCAGCTTGAACTAAGAAAGAAACCGAAAGACAGGTATCCTATTACATCACTTATAGGTGCTATGTAAAACTTGATACCCATGAAATAATTTCCAAGAGAAGGACACTCATAGATTCAGAAAACCAAATTATGTTGAACCAAAGGGAAAGGTGTAAGGAATGTACGAATTAGGATATGGGGGTTAACAGACATGTACTAATACATGTGAAATATATAATCATAAAATACCTATGCAATGCCAAGAGAGGTCTACTCAACACTCTGGAATAAACTACACGGGAAAGGATCCAACGATGAAGAGATCGAAACATAGACATAATGAACCACATTCTGTACACCTAGAACACACACAACATTTTTCTCAAATTTGCTCTGAATAAAAATTAAATATAAAAAACAAACAAGAAGTAACAAGATATAAGCTCTTGGGGGTTTGCCCTGGCACATTCCACTCTAATTTGCAGCCTACCAACACGATTTCCAGGAAAGCTCTGTTGCCCCAAAACCCACAGTTGGAAATGTAGAAATGCTGCCGCCTCGTGGCCGTTTCACGCAAGAGCGGCTGCAAAACCACAGTTAAGGGTCACTTAACATTCACAAGGACTCAGGGCTGTAAAGGACACCTGCCCTCAAAAATTGTGCTGAGGTATGGAATGGCCAAAAAAATTCAAAACTGGCAAATTTTTTGTGGAGATACTATGAAGAGGTAAGTTTTACTCACGATTTTTCCAAAAAAAAGCAAAATGGATAAAAGCTCAACATCAGGTATTATCAGACTCATGCAAATTTAGCCTACAAAAAGGTTTCAACTCACGCAACTCAACTACCATCAGCAAAAAGTCTACAAACAATAAATGCTGAAGGTGTTTTAGAGAATTGTGTACCCTCTAGCTGCTGGTGAGATGTAAAGTGGTAAGAGCCAATAATGAGAACAGAAAGGAGCTGCGTTTAAAAGTAAAAATGGAGCCAGCATTCCATTCAGCAGGCCCAGCGCTGAGCCTCTCACCTGAGAAGACCAGAGTCGAGAAGGCACAGGCTGCAACATCTGCACTGCAGGAGTTTTCACAATAGCCAAGACACGGAAGCAACCAAAATGTCCATCAACAGATGAATGGATACAGAACAAGTGGTCCATGAACAAAATGGAATATTAGCCATGGAAAACAGTGAAACACTGCTCTTTGAGGCACCACAGATGAGCCTAGAGATAATCACAGAACATAAGGTAAGTCGGAAAGCAAAAGACATATCCTAGGATATCACTTATAGGCGTTATCTAACAACTGACACAAATGAACGTATTTTCACAGAGAAAGACACTCACAGACAAAGAAAACAAATTATTCTTATGTTAAAGGAAAGGTGGGGGCAATGGAAAATTAAGATTAGGGTTACCATACGTGTACAAACACCTACTAAATAGATATATCAAAAAGACCGATCATATAGCAAGGGAGGTCTATGGAACACTCGGCAATAATTTACATGGGAAGAGAATCTGTACATGAATATATATATATATATATGTATATATATATATATGTGTGTGTGTGTGTGTGTATATATATATATATATATATATACATATATATATATATAGTGTTCAAATGAACCAGATTTTGTATACATAAGACAAACAATATTCTAATCATTACCCTGATTTAAAAAATTAAAACAACGAACAAGAAATAATGGGACATAAACTTACCGGGGCTTTTCCTGGCACATTCCATTCTCATTTACAACCTGGGAACTCGACTTCCAGAAAGGCTGTGCTGCCCTAGTAACCCGAATTGGGAATGCAGAAATGCTGCCACCTTGTGGCTGTTTCCCACAACAGCAGCTTTCAACCCAGTGCTAATGGTCACTAAATATTCACACTCATTGCAGGCCTGTAAATGACACCTGCTGAAAAAAAAGAATCCTGGGTTCGAAAATTGACAAAAAAATTCAAAAGAGGGCAGCCTTCCCAGAAAACAATTTCAAGAGGTTTATTGTACTCACAGTTTTATCTGTTTTTGTTTAACAGAAATAAAAAAAGGCGTTGAATAATGCTGAACATTAGGAATTATTAGAGACATGCAAATCCAAATTACAAAAGCCTATCAGCTCACACCAGTCAGAATGGCAATCAGCAAAACTTCTGCAAACAATAAATGCTGAAGGGGTTGTGGAGAAATGCATTCCCTCGGCTCTAAGTGGGACATGGTAAGAGCCAGTAATGAAAACACAAAAGAGGTGCCTTGAAAAGGTAAATATTGAGCTACCATTCAATCAAGCATACCCACTGCTGGGCCTATTGCCTGAGAGGATGAGAATCAAACAGACACAGGCTGGCAATCCTGCACTCCAGCAATATTTACCATAGCCAACATTTGGAAGCAACGAAAGTGACCGTCAACAGAGGAATGCAGGAAGAAGTAGTGGTCCATGTACACAATGGAATATTACTCCAATAAAAACAAATATAAATTCAATTTTAAAAACCAAACATAAGCAAGGAGACATCAGCTTTTGGGGGTTTATGCGGGCACATTCCACTCTAATGTATAACCGAGGAACACCACGGGCAGGAAGGTCTGTTTCCCTTGTTCCCAGAGTGGGGCAAGTGGAAATACTGCCGCCCAATGGCCGTTACCTGCAACAGCAGCTTTAAAACCTGTGCTGAGGGTCACTTCATATGCACAAGTACTGGAGGGCTGTAAATGAAACCTGACCTCAAAATGTCTTCAGGGAGGTAATGGCCAAAATATTTTGAAATGTGGCACATACTCCAAGAAATCCATTTGAAGAGGTAAGCTGTACTCACAGTTTGAAGAAAAATAGGGCATGACTGAAAGCTGAATTTCAAGGGATTATGAGATGCATGCAAATCCAACCAAAAGGAGGTATCAACTCACACCACTCAAAATAAACATCATCAGAAACACTACAAAAAATAAATGTTGAAGGGGTTGTGGAGAAGTGCATACCCTCAACGTTAGGTGGGACGTAAGCTGGTAAGCGTCACTAATGAGAACAGAATGGAGGTGACTTTACAAGGTAAAAATCTGGCTACCATATGATCCAGCAGGCCCATCCTGGGCCTATAACCGAAGATATACAATTGGAAAGACACAGTCAGGCAAATGTGCATTGCAGCAGTATAACAATAGCCAAGACATGGAAGCAACCAAAAAGTCCATCAACAGATGAGTGGACAAAGAAGAAGTGGAACAGGTACAGATAGAATATTAGCCAAGGAGACAAATGACACAATGCCATTTTCAGCACCGTAGATGAGTCTGGAAGTAATCACGCAACTTGCAGTAAGTCAGAAAGTGAAAGACACATATCCTATATCACTTATAGGTGTTACCTAAAAATTGATACCAGTGAAGATATTTGCACAGAGACAGGCAGTGAGACATTCATTAAACAAACTTAGGGTTCACCAATGGAAAGATGTGAGGATTGGATACATTAGGATGTCAGGGTAAACAGAGATATACAAACAGGTGAAGTATATAATCACCGAAAACCTACGGAATACCAAGGGAAGACTACTCAACATTGAGTCATAACCTACATGGGAAAAGGATCCAAATGACAATGGATATATGTGTGTGTGTGTGTGTGTGTGTGTGTGTGTGTGTGTGTGTGTAAAACAACCACATCTTGCACACCTAGAACAATCAAAACATCGTAATCAAACTTGCTGTGATAAAAAATGAAAATTACATTTACAAAACGAACAAGAAGTAGTGAGATATAAACTTAAGGGGCTTATTCCTGGCACATTCCATTCTAATTTGCAACCTAAAACACGACTTCCATTGAGGCTCTGTGGGCCTAGTAACCACAGTTGGTAAAGGAGAACTGCTGCCGCCTTGTGGCCGTTTCACACAACAGCAGCTCAAAACGCAGTGCTGACGGTTGCTTGATAGTCAACATAATTGCACGCCTGTAAATGACACCTGCCCTCTAATCAAATCCTTGGGTCGTAAATCGAGCAAAAATCACAAAAAACGTGCATATTTCAAAACGACATATTCAAGAGGCATATTTTATGCACATTTTTATTATTTTTCTTTTTTTCTGGTGTTAAAAAATAGGGCATGGAAAAACGCTCAACATCAGGAATTAATAAAGCCATGCAAATCCAGTCTACAAAAACGTTCACCTCACAGCCGTCAGAATGATCATCAGCAAAAACGTCTACAAAGGGTAAATGCTGAAGGGGTTTTAGACAACTGTGTACCCTCTAGCTGCTGGTGGGATGTAAGCTGGTAACAGCCAGTACTGAGACCAGAATGGACGTGTGTTTAAAGGTGAAAATTGTGCTACCATGTGATCTGGTAGGCCCAGTGATGGGCCTAACACCTGAGTAGACCAGAATCAAAAAGACACAGGCTGGAAATCCTGCACTGCAGCAACATGTACCATAGCCAAGACCTGGAAGAAACCAAAATGTCCATCAACAGAAAAATGCACCAAGAAGAAGTCGTCCATGTACACAATGGAATATTAGCCATGGAAAAGCATGGAACAGTGCCGTGGGCACCACCATAGAAGGATCTAGAGATAATCACCCAGCTTGAACTAAGAAAGAAACCGAAAGACAGGTATCCTATTACATCACTTATAGGTGCTATGTAAAACTTGATACCCATGAAATAATTTCCAAGAGAAGGACACTCATAGATTCAGAAAACCAAATTATGTTGAACCAAAGGGAAAGGTGTAAGGAATGTACGAATTAGGATATGGGGGTTAACAGACATGTACTAATACATGTGAAATATATAATCATAAAATACCTATGCAATGCCAAGAGAGGTCTACTCAACACTCTGGAATAAACTACACGGGAAAGGATCCAACGATGAAGAGATCGAAACATAGACATAATGAACCACATTCTGTACACCTAGAACACACACAACATTTTTCTCAAATTTGCTCTGAATAAAAATTAAATATAAAAAACAAACAAGAAGTAACAAGATATAAGCTCTTGGGGGTTTGCCCTGGCACATTCCACTCTAATTTGCAGCCTACCAACACGATTTCCAGGAAAGCTCTGTTGCCCCAAAACCCACAGTTGGAAATGTAGAAATGCTGCCGCCTCGTGGCCGTTTCACGCAAGAGCGGCTGCAAAACCACAGTTAAGGGTCACTTAACATTCACAAGGACTCAGGGCTGTAAAGGACACCTGCCCTCAAAAATTGTGCTGAGGTATGGAATGGCCAAAAAAATTCAAAACTGGCAAATTTTTTGTGGAGATACTATGAAGAGGTAAGTTTTACTCACGATTTTTCCAAAAAAAAGCAAAATGGATAAAAGCTCAACATCAGGTATTATCAGACTCATGCAAATTTAGCCTACAAAAAGGTTTCAACTCACGCAACTCAACTACCATCAGCAAAAAGTCTACAAACAATAAATGCTGAAGGTGTTTTAGAGAATTGTGTACCCTCTAGCTGCTGGTGAGATGTAAAGTGGTAAGAGCCAATAATGAGAACAGAAAGGAGCTGCGTTTAAAAGTAAAAATGGAGCCAGCATTCCATTCAGCAGGCCCAGCGCTGAGCCTCTCACCTGAGAAGACCAGAGTCGAGAAGGCACAGGCTGCAACATCTGCACTGCAGGAGTTTTCACAATAGCCAAGACACGGAAGCAACCAAAATGTCCATCAACAGATGAATGGATAAAGAACAAGTGGTCCATGAACAAAATGGAATATTAGCCATGGAAAACAGTGAAACACTGCTCTTTGAGGCACCACAGATGAGCCTAGAGATAATCACAGAACATAAGGTAAGTCGGAAAGCAAAAGACATATCCTAGGATATCACTTATAGGCGTTATCTAACAACTGACACAAATGAACGTATTTTCACAGAGAAAGACACTCACAGACAAAGAAAACAAATTATTCTTATGTTAAAGGAAAGGTGGGGGCAATGGAAAATTAAGATTAGGGTTACCATACGTGTACAAACACCTACTAAATAGATATATCAAAAAGACCGATCATATAGCAAGGGAGGTCTACGGAACACTCGGCAATAATTTACATGGGAAGAGAATCTGTACATGAATATATATATATATATATGTATATATATATATATGTGTGTGTGTGTGTGTGTATATATATATATATATATATACATATATATATATATATAGTGTTCAAATGAACCAGATTTTGTATACATAAGACAAACAATATTCTAATCATTACCCTGATTTAAAAAATTAAAACAACGAACAAGAAATAATGGGACATAAACTTACCGGGGCTTTTCCTGGCACATTCCATTCTCATTTACAACCTGGGAACTCGACTTCCAGAAAGGCTGTGCTGCCCTAGTAACCAGAATTGGGAATGCAGAAATGCTGCCACCTTGTGGCTGTTTCCCACAACAGCAGCTTTCAACCCAGTGCTAATGGTCACTAAATATTCACACTCATTGCAGGCCTGTAAATGACACCTGCTGAAAAAAAAGAATCCTGGGTTCGAAAATTGACAAAAAAATTCAAAAGAGGGCAGCCTTCCCAGAAAACAATTTCAAGAGGTTTATTGTACTCACAGTTTTATCTGTTTTTGTTTAACAGAAATAAAAAAAGGCGTTGAATAATGCTGAACATTAGGAATTATTAGAGACATGCAAATCCAAATTACAAAAGCCTATCAGCTCACACCAGTCAGAATGGCAATCAGCAAAACTTCTGCAAACAATAAATGCTGAAGGGGTTGTGGAGAAATGCATTCCCTCGGCTCTAAGTGGGACATGGTAAGAGCCAGTAATGAAAACACAAAAGAGGTGCCTTGAAAAGGTAAATATTGAGCTACCATTCAATCAAGCATACCCACTGCTGGGCCTATTGCCTGAGAGGATGAGAATCAAACAGACACAGGCTGGCAATCCTGCACTCCAGCAATATTTACCATAGCCAACATTTGGAAGCAACGAAAGTGACCGTCAACAGAGGAATGCAGGAAGAAGTAGTGGTCCATGTACACAATGGAATATTACTCCAATAAAAACAAATATAAATTCAATTTTAAAAACCAAACATAAGCAAGGAGACATCAGCTTTTGGGGGTTTATGCGGGCACATTCCACTCTAATGTATAACCGAGGAACACCACGGGCAGGAAGGTCTGTTTCCCTTGTTCCCAGAGTGGGGCAAGTGGAAATACTGCCGCCCAATGGCCGTTACCTGCAACAGCAGCTTTAAAACCTGTGCTGAGGGTCACTTCATATGCACAAGTACTGGAGGGCTGTAAATGAAACCTGACCTCAAAATGTCTTCAGGGAGGTAATGGCCAAAATATTTTGAAATGTGGCACATACTCCAAGAAATCCATTTGAAGAGGTAAGCTGTACTCACAGTTTGAAGAAAAATAGGGCATGACTGAAAGCTGAATTTCAAGGGATTATGAGACGCATGCAAATCCAACCAAAAGGAGGTATCAACTCACACCACTCAAAATAAACATCATCAGAAACACTACAAAAAATAAATGTTGAAGGGGTTGTGGAGAAGTGCATACCCTCAACGTTAGGTGGGACGTAAGCTGGTAAGCGTCACTAATGAGAACAGAATGGAGGTGACTTTACAAGGTAAAAATCTGGCTACCATATGATCCAGCAGGCCCATCCTGGGCCTATAACCGAAGATACACAATTGGAAAGACACAGTCAGGCAAATGTGCATTGCAGCAGTATAACAATAGCCAAGACATGGAAGCAACCAAAAAGTCCATCAACAGATGAGTGGACAAAGAAGAAGTGGAACAGGTACAGATAGAATATTAGCCAAGGAGACAAATGACACAATGCCATTTTCAGCACCGTAGATGAGTCTGGAAGTAATCACGCAACTTGCAGTAAGTCAGAAAGTGAAAGACACATATCCTATATCACTTATAGGTGTTACCTAAAAATTGATACCAGTGAAGATATTTGCACAGAGACAGGCAGTGAGACATTCATTAAACAAACTTAGGGTTCACCAATGGAAAGATGTGAGGATTGGATACATTAGGATGTCAGGGTAAACAGAGATATACAAACAGGTGAAGTATATAATCACCGAAAACCTACGGAATACCAAGGGAAGACTACTCAACATTGAGTCATAACCTACATGGGAAAAGGATCCAAATGACAATGGATATATGTGTGTGTGTGTGTGTGTGTGTGTGTGTGTGTGTGTGTAAAACAACCACATCTTGCACACCTAGAACAATCAAAACATCGTAATCAAACTTGCTGTGATAAAAAATGAAAATTACATTTACAAAACGAACAAGAAGTAGTGAGATATAAACTTAAGGGGCTTATTCCTGGCACATTCCATTCTAATTTGCAACCTAGAACACGACTTCCATTGAGGCTCTGTGGGCCTAGTAACCACAGTTGGTAAAGGAGAACTGCTGCCGCCTTGTGGCCGTTTCACACAACAGCAGCTCAAAACGCAGTGCTGACGGTTGCTTGATAGTCAACATAATTGCACGCCTGTAAATGACACCTGCCCTCTAATCAAATCCTTGGGTCGTAAATCGAGCAAAAATCACAAAAGACGTGCATATTTCAAAATGACATATTCAAGAGGCATATTTTATGCACATTTTTATTATTTTTCTTTTTTTCTGGTGTTAAAAAATAGGGCATGGAAAAACGCTCAACATCAGGAATTAATAAAGCCATGCAAATCCAGTCTACAAAAACGTTCACCTCACAGCCGTCAGAATGATCATCAGCAAAAACGTCTACAAAGGGTAAATGCTGAAGGGGTTTTAGACAACTGTGTACCCTCTAGCTGCTGGTGGGATGTAAGCTGGTAACAGCCAGTACTGAGACCAGAATGGACGTGTGTTTAAAGGTGAAAATTGTGCTACCATGTGATCTGGTAGGCCCAGTGATGGGCCTAACACCTGAGTAGACCAGAATCAAAAAGACACAGGCTGGAAATCCTGCACTGCAGCAACATGTACCATAGCCAAGACCTGGAAGAAACCAAAATGTCCATCAACAGAAAAATGCACCAAGAAGAAGTCGTCCATGTACACAATGGAATATTAGCCATGGAAAAGCATGGAACAGTGCCGTGGGCACCACCATAGAAGGATCTAGAGATAATCACCCAGCTTGAACTAAGAAAGAAACCGAAAGACAGGTATCCTATTACATCACTTATAGGTGCTATGTAAAACTTGATACCCATGAAATAATTTCCAAGAGAAGGACACTCATAGATTCAGAAAACCAAATTATGTTGAACCAAAGGGAAAGGTGTAAGGAATGTACGAATTAGGATATGGGGGTTAACAGACATGTACTAATACATGTGAAATATATAATCATAAAATACCTATGCAATGCCAAGAGAGGTCTACTCAACACTCTGGAATAAACTACACGGGAAAGGATCCAACGATGAAGAGATCGAAACATAGACATAATGAACCACATTCTGTACACCTAGAACACACACAACATTTTTCTCAAATTTGCTCTGAATAAAAATTAAATATAAAAAACAAACAAGAAGTAACAAGATATAAGCTCTTGGGGGTTTGCCCTGGCACATTCCACTCTAATTTGCAGCCTACCAACACGATTTCCAGGAAAGCTCTGTTGCCCCAAAACCCACAGTTGGAAATGTAGAAATGCTGCCGCCTCGTGGCCGTTTCACGCAAGAGCGGCTGCAAAACCACAGTTAAGGGTCACTTAACATTCACAAGGACTCAGGGCTGTAAAGGACACCTGCCCTCAAAAATTGTGCTGAGGTATGGAATGGCCAAAAAAATTCAAAACTGGCAAATTTTTTGTGGAGATACTATGAAGAGGTAAGTTTTACTCACGATTTTTCCAAAAAAAAGCAAAATGGATAAAAGCTCAACATCAGGTATTATCAGACTCATGCAAATTTAGCCTACAAAAAGGTTTCAACTCACGCAACTCAACTACCATCAGCAAAAAGTCTACAAACAATAAATGCTGAAGGTGTTTTAGAGAATTGTGTACCCTCTAGCTGCTGGTGAGATGTAAAGTGGTAAGAGCCAATAATGAGAACAGAAAGGAGCTGCGTTTAAAAGTAAAAATGGAGCCAGCATTCCATTCAGCAGGCCCAGCGCTGAGCCTCTCACCTGAGAAGACCAGAGTCGAGAAGGCACAGGCTGCAACATCTGCACTGCAGGAGTTTTCACAATAGCCAAGACACGGAAGCAACCAAAATGTCCATCAACAGATGAATGGATACAGAACAAGTGGTCCATGAACAAAATGGAATATTAGCCATGGAAAACAGTGAAACACTGCTCTTTGAGGCACCACAGATGAGCCTAGAGATAATCACAGAACATAAGGTAAGTCGGAAAGCAAAAGACATATCCTAGGATATCACTTATAGGCGTTATCTAACAACTGACACAAATGAACGTATTTTCACAGAGAAAGACACTCACAGACAAAGAAAACAAATTATTCTTATGTTAAAGGAAAGGTGGGGGCAATGGAAAATTAAGATTAGGGTTACCATACGTGTACAAACACCTACTAAATAGATATATCAAAAAGACCGATCATATAGCAAGGGAGGTCTATGGAACACTCGGCAATAATTTACATGGGAAGAGAATCTGTACATGAATATATATATATATATATATGTATATATATATATATGTGTGTGTGTGTGTGTGTATATATATATATATATACATATATATATATATAGTGTTCAAATGAACCAGATTTTGTATACATAAGACAAACAATATTCTAATCATTACCCTGATTTAAAAAATTAAAACAACGAACAAGAAATAATGGGACATAAACTTACCGGGGCTTTTCCTGGCACATTCCATTCTCATTTACAACCTGGGAACTCGACTTCCAGAAAGGCTGTGCTGCCCTAGTAACCAGAATTGGGAATGCAGAAATGCTGCCACCTTGTGGCTGTTTCCCACAACAGCAGCTTTCAACCCAGTGCTAATGGTCACTAAATATTCACACTCATTGCAGGCCTGTAAATGACACCTGCTGAAAAAAAAGAATCCTGGGTTCGAAAATTGACAAAAAAATTCAAAAGAGGGCAGCCTTCCCAGAAGACAATTTCAAGAGGTTTATTGTACTCACAGTTTTATCTGTTTTTGTTTAACAGAAATAAAAAAAGGCGTTGAATAATGCTGAACATTAGGAATTATTAGAGACATGCAAATCCAAATTACAAAAGCCTATCAGCTCACACCAGTCAGAATGGCAATCAGCAAAACTTCTGCAAACAATAAATGCTGAAGGGGTTGTGGAGAAATGCATTCCCTCGGCTCTAAGTGGGACATGGTAAGAGCCAGTAATGAAAACACAAAAGAGGTGCCTTGAAAAGGTAAATATTGAGCTACCATTCAATCAAGCATACCCACTGCTGGGCCTATTGCCTGAGAGGATGAGAATCAAACAGACACAGGCTGGCAATCCTGCACTCCAGCAATATTTACCATAGCCAACATTTGGAAGCAACGAAAGTGACCGTCAACAGAGGAATGCAGGAAGAAGTAGTGGTCCATGTACACAATGGAATATTACTCCAATAAAAACAAATATAAATTCAATTTTAAAAACCAAACATAAGCAAGGAGACATCAGCTTTTGGGGGTTTATGCGGGCACATTCCACTCTAATGTATAACCGAGGAACACCACGGGCAGGAAGGTCTGTTTCCCTTGTTCCCAGAGTGGGGCAAGTGGAAATACTGCCGCCCAATGGCCGTTACCTGCAACAGCAGCTTTAAAACCTGTGCTGAGGGTCACTTCATATGCACAAGTACTGGAGGGCTGTAAATGAAACCTGACCTCAAAATGTCTTCAGGGAGGTAATGGCCAAAATATTTTGAAATGTGGCACATACTCCAAGAAATCCATTTGAAGAGGTAAGCTGTACTCACAGTTTGAAGAAAAATAGGGCATGACTGAAAGCTGAATTTCAAGGGATTATGAGACGCATGCAAATCCAACCAAAAGGAGGTATCAACTCACACCACTCAAAATAAACATCATCAGAAACACTACAAAAAATAAATGTTGAAGGGGTTGTGGAGAAGTGCATACCCTCAACGTTAGGTGGGACGTAAGCTGGTAAGCGTCACTAATGAGAACAGAATGGAGGTGACTTTACAAGGTAAAAATCTGGCTACCATATGATCCAGCAGGCCCATCCTGGGCCTATAACCGAAGATACACAATTGGAAAGACACAGTCAGGCAAATGTGCATTGCAGCAGTATAACAATAGCCAAGACATGGAAGCAACCAAAAAGTCCATCAACAGATGAGTGGACAAAGAAGAAGTGGAACAGGTACAGATAGAATATTAGCCAAGGAGACAAATGACACAATGCCATTTTCAGCACCGTAGATGAGTCTGGAAGTAATCACGCAACTTGCAGTAAGTCAGAAAGTGAAAGACACATATCCTATATCACTTATAGGTGTTACCTAAAAATTGATACCAGTGAAGATATTTGCACAGAGACAGGCAGTGAGACATTCATTAAACAAACTTAGGGTTCACCAATGGAAAGATGTGAGGATTGGATACATTAGGATGTCAGGGTAAACAGAGATATACAAACAGGTGAAGTATATAATCACCGAAAACCTACGGAATACCAAGGGAAGACTACTCAACATTGAGTCATAACCTACATGGGAAAAGGATCCAAATGACAATGGATATATGTGTGTGTGTGTGTGTGTGTGTGTGTGTGTGTGTGTGTGTGTAAAACAACCACATCTTGCACACCTAGAACAATCAAAACATCGTAATCAAACTTGCTGTGATAAAAAATGAAAATTACATTTACAAAACGAACAAGAAGTAGTGAGATATAAACTTAAGGGGCTTCTTCCTGGCACATTCCATTCTAATTTGCAACCTAGAACACGACTTCCATTGAGGCTCTGTGGGCCTAGTAACCACAGTTGGTAAAGGAGAACTGCTGCCGCCTTGTGGCCGTTTCACACAACAGCAGCTCAAAACGCAGTGCTGACGGTTGCTTGATAGTCAACATAATTGCACGCCTGTAAATGACACCTGCCCTCTAATCAAATCCTTGGGTCGTAAGTCGAGCAAAAATCACAAAAGACGTGCATATTTCAAAACGACATATTCAAGAGGCATATTTTATGCACATTTTTATTATTTTTCTTTTTTTCTGGTGTTAAAAAATAGGGCATGGAAAAACGCTCAACATCAGGAATTAATAAAGCCATGCAAATCCAGTCTACAAAAACGTTCACCTCACAGCCGTCAGAATGATCATCAGCAAAAACGTCTACAAAGGGTAAATGCTGAAGGGGTTTTAGACAACTGTGTACCCTCTAGCTGCTGGTGGGATGTAAGCTGGTAACAGCCAGTACTGAGACCAGAATGGACGTGTGTTTAAAGGTGAAAATTGTGCTACCATGTGATCTGGTAGGCCCAGTGATGGGCCTAACACCTGAGTAGACCAGAATCAAAAAGACACAGGCTGGAAATCCTGCACTGCAGCAACATGTACCATAGCCAAGACCTGGAAGAAACCAAAATGTCCATCAACAGAAAAATGCACCAAGAAGAAGTCGTCCATGTACACAATGGACTATTAGCCATGGAAAAGCATGGAACAGTGCCGTGGGCACCACCATAGAAGGATCTAGAGATAATCACCCAGCTTGAACTAAGAAAGAAACCGAAAGACAGGTATCCTATTACATCACTTATAGGTGCTATGTAAAACTTGATACCCATGAAATAATTTCCAAGAGAAGGACACTCATAGATTCAGAAAACCAAATTATGTTGAACCAAAGGGAAAGGTGTAAGGAATGTACGAATTAGGATATGGGGGTTAACAGACATGTACTAATACATGTGAAATATATAATCATAAAATACCTATGCAATGCCAAGAGAGGTCTACTCAACACTCTGGAATAAACTACACGGGAAAGGATCCAACGATGAAGAGATCGAAACATAGACATAATGAACCACATTCTGTACACCTAGAACACACACAACATTTTTCTCAAATTTGCTCTGAATAAAAATTAAATATAAAAAACAAACAAGAAGTAACAAGATATAAGCTCTTGGGGGTTTGCCCTGGCACATTCCACTCTAATTTGCAGCCTACCAACACGATTTCCAGGAAAGCTCTGTTGCCCCAAAACCCACAGTTGGAAATGTAGAAATGCTGCCGCCTCGTGGCCGTTTCACGCAAGAGCGGCTGCAAAACCACAGTTAAGGGTCACTTAACATTCACAAGGACTCAGGGCTGTAAAGGACACCTGCCCTCAAAAATTGTGCTGAGGTATGGAATGGCCAAAAAAATTCAAAACTGGCAAATTTTTTGTGGAGATACTATGAAGAGGTAAGTTTTACTCACGATTTTTCCAAAAAAAAGCAAAATGGATAAAAGCTCAACATCAGGTATTATCAGACTCATGCAAATTTAGCCTACAAAAAGGTTTCAACTCACGCAACTCAACTACCATCAGCAAAAAGTCTACAAACAATAAATGCTGAAGGTGTTTTAGAGAATTGTGTACCCTCTAGCTGCTGGTGAGATGTAAAGTGGTAAGAGCCAATAATGAGAACAGAAAGGAGCTGCGTTTAAAAGTAAAAATGGAGCCAGCATTCCATTCAGCAGGCCCAGCGCTGAGCCTCTCACCTGAGAAGACCAGAGTCGAGAAGGCACAGGCTGCAACATCTGCACTGCAGGAGTTTTCACAATAGCCAAGACACGGAAGCAACCAAAATGTCCATCAACAGATGAATGGATACAGAACAAGTGGTCCATGAACAAAATGGAATATTAGCCATGGAAAACAGTGAAACACTGCTCTTTGAGGCACCACAGATGAGCCTAGAGATAATCACAGAACATAAGGTAAGTCGGAAAGCAAAAGACATATCCTAGGATATCACTTATAGGCGTTATCTAACAACTGACACAAATGAACGTATTTTCACAGAGAAAGACACTCACAGACAAAGAAAACAAATTATTCTTATGTTAAAGGAAAGGTGGGGGCAATGGAAAATTAAGATTAGGGTTACCATACGTGTACAAACACCTACTAAATAGATATATCAAAAAGACCGATCATATAGCAAGGGAGGTCTACGGAACACTCGGCAATAATTTACATGGGAAGAGAATCTGTACATGAATATATATATATATGTATATATATATATATGTGTGTGTGTGTGTGTGTATATATATATATGTATATATATATATACATATATATATATAGTGTTCAAATGAACCAGATTTTGTACACATAAGACAAACAATATTCTAATCATTACCCTGATTTAAAAAATTAAAACAACGAACAAGAAATAATGGGACATAAACTTACCGGGGCTTTTCCTGGCACATTCCATTCTCATTTACAACCTGGGAACTCGACTTCCAGAAAGGCTGTGCTGCCCTAGTAACCCGAATTGGGAATGCAGAAATGCTGCCACCTTGTGGCTGTTTCCCACAACAGCAGCTTTCAACCCAGTGCTAATGGTCACTAAATATTCACACTCATTGCAGGCCTGTAAATGACACCTGCTGAAAAAAAAGAATCCTGGGTTCGAAAATTGACAAAAAAATTCAAAAGAGGGCAGCCTTCCCAGAAGACAATTTCAAGAGGTTTATTGTACTCACAGTTTTATCTGTTTTTGTTTAACAGAAATAAAAAAAGGCGTTGAATAATGCTGAACATTAGGAATTATTAGAGACATGCAAATCCAAATTACAAAAGCCTATCAGCTCACACCAGTCAGAATGGCAATCAGCAAAACTTCTGCAAACAATAAATGCTGAAGGGGTTGTGGAGAAATGCATTCCCTCGGCTCTAAGTGGGACATGGTAAGAGTCAGTAATGAAAACACAAAAGAGGTGCCTTGAAAAGGTAAATATTGAGCTACCATTCAATCAAGCATACCCACTGCTGGGCCTATTGCCTGAGAGGATGAGAATCAAACAGACACAGGCTGGCAATCCTGCACTCCAGCAATATTTACCATAGCCAACATTTGGAAGCAACGAAAGTGACCGTCAACAGAGGAATGCAGGAAGAAGTAGTGGTCCATGTACACAATGGAATATTACTCCAATAAAAACAAATATAAATTCAATTTTAAAAACCAAACATAAGCAAGGAGACATCAGCTTTTGGGGGTTTATGCGGGCACATTCCACTCTAATGTATAACCGAGGAACACCACGGGCAGGAAGGTCTGTTTCCCTTGTTCCCAGAGTGGGGCAAGTGGAAATACTGCCGCCCAATGGCCGTTACCTGCAACAGCAGCTTTAAAACCTGTGCTGAGGGTCACTTCATATGCACAAGTACTGGAGGGCTGTAAATGAAACCTGACCTCAAAATGTCTTCAGGGAGGTAATGGCCAAAATATTTTGAAATGTGGCACATACTCCAAGAAATCCATTTGAAGAGGTAAGCTGTACTCACAGTTTGAAGAAAAATAGGGCATGACTGAAAGCTGAATTTCAAGGGATTATGAGACGCATGCAAATCCAACCAAAAGGAGGTATCAACTCACACCACTCAAAATAAACATCATCAGAAACACTACAAAAAATAAATGTTGAAGGGGTTGTGGAGAAGTGCATACCCTCAACGTTAGGTGGGACGTAAGCTGGTAAGCGTCACTAATGAGAACAGAATGGAGGTGACTTTACAAGGTAAAAATCTGGCTACCATATGATCCAGCAGGCCCATCCTGGGCCTATAACCGAAGATACACAATTGGAAAGACACAGTCAGGCAAATGTGCATTGCAGCAGTATAACAATAGCCAAGACATGGAAGCAACCAAAAAGTCCATCAACAGATGAGTGGACAAAGAAGAAGTGGAACAGGTACAGATAGAATATTAGCCAAGGAGACAAATGACACAATGCCATTTTCAGCACCGTAGATGAGTCTGGAAGTAATCACGCAACTTGCAGTAAGTCAGAAAGTGAAAGACACATATCCTATATCACTTATAGGTGTTACCTAAAAATTGATACCAGTGAAGATATTTGCACAGAGACAGGCAGTGAGACATTCATTAAACAAACTTAGGGTTCACCAATGGAAAGATGTGAGGATTGGATACATTAGGATGTCAGGGTAAACAGAGATATACAAACAGGTGAAGTATATAATCACCGAAAACCTACGGAATACCAAGGGAAGACTACTCAACATTGAGTCATAACCTACATGGGAAAAGGATCCAAATGACAATGGATATATGTGTGTGTGTGTGTGTGTGTGTGTGTGTAAAACAACCACATCTTGCACACCTAGAACAATCAAAACATCGTAATCAAACTTGCTGTGATAAAAAATGAAAATTACATTTACAAAACGAACAAGAAGTAGTGAGATATAAACTTAAGGGGCTTCTTCCTGGCACATTCCATTCTAATTTGCAACCTAGAACACGACTTCCATTGAGGCTCTGTGGGCCTAGTAACCACAGTTGGTAAAGGAGAACTGCTGCCGCCTTGTGGCCGTTTCACACAACAGCAGCTCAAAACGCAGTGCTGACGGTTGCTTGATAGTCAACATAATTGCACGCCTGTAAATGACACCTGCCCTCTAATCAAATCCTTGGGTCGTAAATCGAGCAAAAATCACAAAAGACGTGCATATTTCAAAACGACATATTCAAGAGGCATATTTTATGCACATTTTTATTATTTTTCTTTTTTTCTGGTGTTAAAAAATAGGGCATGGAAAAACGCTCAACATCAGGAATTAATAAAGCCATGCAAATCCAGTCTACAAAAACGTTCACCTCACAGCCGTCAGAATGATCATCAGCAAAAACGTCTACAAAGGGTAAATGCTGAAGGGGTTTTAGACAACTGTGTACCCTCTAGCTGCTGGTGGGATGTAAGCTGGTAACAGCCAGTACTGAGACCAGAATGGACGTGTGTTTAAAGGTGAAAATTGTGCTACCATGTGATCTGGTAGGCCCAGTGATGGGCCTAACACCTGAGTAGACCAGAATCAAAAAGACACAGGCTGGAAATCCTGCACTGCAGCAACATGTACCATAGCCAAGACCTGGAAGAAACCAAAATGTCCATCAACAGAAAAATGCACCAAGAAGAAGTCGTCCATGTACACAATGGAATATTAGCCATGGAAAAGCATGGAACAGTGCCGTGGGCACCACCATAGAAGGATCTAGAGATAATCACCCAGCTTGAACTAAGAAAGAAACCGAAAGACAGGTATCCTATTACATCACTTATAGGTGCTATGTAAAACTTGATACCCATGAAATAATTTCCAAGAGAAGGACACTCATAGATTCAGAAAACCAAATTATGTTGAACCAAAGGGAAAGGTGTAAGGAATGTACGAATTAGGATATGGGGGTTAACAGACATGTACTAATACATGTGAAATATATAATCATAAAATACCTATGCAATGCCAAGAGAGGTCTACTCAACACTCTGGAATAAACTACACGGGAAAGGATCCAACGATGAAGAGATCGAAACATAGACATAATGAACCACATTCTGTACACCTAGAACACACACAACATTTTTCTCAAATTTGCTCTGAATAAAAATTAAATATAAAAAACAAACAAGAAGTAACAAGATATAAGCTCTTGGGGGTTTGCCCTGGCACATTCCACTCTAATTTGCAGCCTACCAACACGATTTCCAGGAAAGCTCTGTTGCCCCAAAACCCACAGTTGGAAATGTAGAAATGCTGCCGCCTCGTGGCCGTTTCACGCAAGAGCGGCTGCAAAACCACAGTTAAGGGTCACTTAACATTCACAAGGACTCAGGGCTGTAAAGGACACCTGCCCTCAAAAATTGTGCTGAGGTATGGAATGGCCAAAAAAATTCAAAACTGGCAAATTTTTTGTGGAGATACTATGAAGAGGTAAGTTTTACTCACGATTTTTCCAAAAAAAAGCAAAATGGATAAAAGCTCAACATCAGGTATTATCAGACTCATGCAAATTTAGCCTACAAAAAGGTTTCAACTCACGCAACTCAACTACCATCAGCAAAAAGTCTACAAACAATAAATGCTGAAGGTGTTTTAGAGAATTGTGTACCCTCTAGCTGCTGGTGAGATGTAAAGTGGTAAGAGCCAATAATGAGAACAGAAAGGAGCTGCGTTTAAAAGTAAAAATGGAGCCAGCATTCCATTCAGCAGGCCCAGCGCTGAGCCTCTCACCTGAGAAGACCAGAGTCGAGAAGGCACAGGCTGCAACATCTGCACTGCAGGAGTTTTCACAATAGCCAAGACACGGAAGCAACCAAAATGTCCATCAACAGATGAATGGATACAGAACAAGTGGTCCATGAACAAAATGGAATATTAGCCATGGAAAACAGTGAAACACTGCTCTTTGAGGCACCACAGATGAGCCTAGAGATAATCACAGAACATAAGGTAAGTCGGAAAGCAAAAGACATATCCTAGGATATCACTTATAGGCGTTATCTAACAACTGACACAAATGAACGTATTTTCACAGAGAAAGACACTCACAGACAAAGAAAACAAATTATTCTTATGTTAAAGGAAAGGTGGGGGCAATGGAAAATTAAGATTAGGGTTACCATACGTGTACAAACACCTACTAAATAGATATATCAAAAAGACCGATCATATAGCAAGGGAGGTCTATGGAACACTCGGCAATAATTTACATGGGAAGAGAATCTGTACATGAATATATATATATATATATGTATATATATATATATGTGTGTGTGTGTGTGTGTATATATATATATATATATATATACATATATATATATATAGTGTTCAAATGAACCAGATTTTGTATACATAAGACAAACAATATTCTAATCATTACCCTGATTTAAAAAATTAAAACAACGAACAAGAAATAATGGGACATAAACTTACCGGGGCTTTTCCTGGCACATTCCATTCTCATTTACAACCTGGGAACTCGACTTCCAGAAAGGCTGTGCTGCCCTAGTAACCCGAATTGGGAATGCAGAAATGCTGCCACCTTGTGGCTGTTTCCCACAACAGCAGCTTTCAACCCAGTGCTAATGGTCACTAAATATTCACACTCATTGCAGGCCTGTAAATGACACCTGCTGAAAAAAAAGAATCCTGGGTTCGAAAATTGACAAAAAAATTCAAAAGAGGGCAGCCTTCCCAGAAAACAATTTCAAGAGGTTTATTGTACTCACAGTTTTATCTGTTTTTGTTTAACAGAAATAAAAAAAGGCGTTGAATAATGCTGAACATTAGGAATTATTAGAGACATGCAAATCCAAATTACAAAAGCCTATCAGCTCACACCAGTCAGAATGGCAATCAGCAAAACTTCTGCAAACAATAAATGCTGAAGGGGTTGTGGAGAAATGCATTCCCTCGGCTCTAAGTGGGACATGGTAAGAGCCAGTAATGAAAACACAAAAGAGGTGCCTTGAAAAGGTAAATATTGAGCTACCATTCAATCAAGCATACCCACTGCTGGGCCTATTGCCTGAGAGGATGAGAATCAAACAGACACAGGCTGGCAATCCTGCACTCCAGCAATATTTACCATAGCCAACATTTGGAAGCAACGAAAGTGACCGTCAACAGAGGAATGCAGGAAAAAGTAGTGGTCCATGTACACAATGGAATATTACTCCAATAAAAACAAATATAAATTCAATTTTAAAAACCAAACATAAGCAAGGAGACATCAGCTTTTGGGGGTTTATGCGGGCACATTCCACTCTAATGTATAACCGAGGAACACCACGGGCAGGAAGGTCTGTTTCCCTTGTTCCCAGAGTGGGGCAAGTGGAAATACTGCCGCCCAATGGCCGTTACCTGCAACAGCAGCTTTAAAACCTGTGCTGAGGGTCACTTCATATGCACAAGTACTGGAGGGCTGTAAATGAAACCTGACCTCAAAATGTCTTCAGGGAGGTAATGGCCAAAATATTTTGAAATGTGGCACATACTCCAAGAAATCCATTTGAAGAGGTAAGCTGTACTCACAGTTTGAAGAAAAATAGGGCATGACTGAAAGCTGAATTTCAAGGGATTATGAGACGCATGCAAATCCAACCAAAAGGAGGTATCAACTCACACCACTCAAAATAAACATCATCAGAAACACTACAAAAAATAAATGTTGAAGGGGTTGTGGAGAAGTGCATACCCTCAACGTTAGGTGGGACGTAAGCTGGTAAGCGTCACTAATGAGAACAGAATGGAGGTGACTTTACAAGGTAAAAATCTGGCTACCATATGATCCAGCAGGCCCATCCTGGGCCTATAACCGAAGATACACAATTGGAAAGACACAGTCAGGCAAATGTGCATTGCAGCAGTATAACAATAGCCAAGACATGGAAGCAACCAAAAAGTCCATCAACAGATGAGTGGACAAAGAAGAAGTGGAACAGGTACAGATAGAATATTAGCCAAGGAGACAAATGACACAATGCCATTTTCAGCACCGTAGATGAGTCTGGAAGTAATCACGCAACTTGCAGTAAGTCAGAAAGTGAAAGACACATATCCTATATCACTTATAGGTGTTACCTAAAAATTGATACCAGTGAAGATATTTGCACAGAGACAGGCAGTGAGACATTCATTAAACAAACTTAGGGTTCACCAATGGAAAGATGTGAGGATTGGATACATTAGGATGTCAGGGTAAACAGAGATATACAAACAGGTGAAGTATATAATCACCGAAAACCTACGGAATACCAAGGGAAGACTACTCAACATTGAGTCATAACCTACATGGGAAAAGGTTCCAAATGACAATGGATATATGTGTGTGTGTGTGTGTGTGTGTAAAACAACCACATCTTGCACACCTAGAACAATCAAAACATCGTAATCAAACTTGCTGTGATAAAAAATGAAAATTACATTTACAAAACGAACAAGAAGTAGTGAGATATAAACTTAAGGGGCTTATTCCTGGCACATTCCATTCTAATTTGCAACCTAGAACACGACTTCCATTGAGGCTCTGTGGGCCTAGTAACCACAGTTGGTAAAGGAGAACTGCTGCCGCCTTGTGGCCGTTTCACACAACAGCAGCTCAAAACGCAGTGCTGACGGTTGCTTGATAGTCAACATAATTGCACGCCTGTAAATGACACCTGCCCTCTAATCAAATCCTTGGGTCGTAAATCGAGCAAAAATCACAAAAGACGTGCATATTTCAAAACGACATATTCAAGAGGCATATTTTATGCACATTTTTATTATTTTTCTTTTTTTCTGGTGTTAAAAAATAGGGCATGGAAAAACGCTCAACATCAGGAATTAATAAAGCCATGCAAATCCAGTCTACAAAAACGTTCACCTCACAGCCGTCAGAATGATCATCAGCAAAAACGTCTACAAAGGGTAAATGCTGAAGGGGTTTTAGACAACTGTGTACCCTCTAGCTGCTGGTGGGATGTAAGCTGGTAACAGCCAGTACTGAGACCAGAATGGACGTGTGTTTAAAGGTGAAAATTGTGCTACCATGTGATCTGGTAGGCCCAGTGATGGGCCTAACACCTGAGTAGACCAGAATCAAAAAGACACAGGCTGGAAATCCTGCACTGCAGCAACATGTACCATAGCCAAGACCTGGAAGAAACCAAAATGTCCATCAACAGAAAAATGCACCAAGAAGAAGTCGTCCATGTACACAATGGAATATTAGCCATGGAAAAGCATGGAACAGTGCCGTGGGCACCACCATAGAAGGATCTAGAGATAATCACCCAGCTTGAACTAAGAAAGAAACCGAAAGACAGGTATCCTATTACATCACTTATAGGTGCTATGTAAAACTTGATACCCATGAAATAATTTCCAAGAGAAGGACACTCATAGATTCAGAAAACCAAATTATGTTGAACCAAAGGGAAAGGTGTAAGGAATGTACGAATTAGGATATGGGGGTTAACAGACATGTACTAATACATGTGAAATATATAATCATAAAATACCTATGCAATGCCAAGAGAGGTCTACTCAACACTCTGGAATAAACTACACGGGAAAGGATCCAACGATGAAGAGATCGAAACATAGACATAATGAACCACATTCTGTACACCTAGAACACACACAACATTTTTCTCAAATTTGCTCTGAATAAAAATTAAATATAAAAAACAAACAAGAAGTAACAAGATATAAGCTCTTGGGGGTTTGCCCTGGCACATTCCACTCTAATTTGCAGCCTACCAACACGATTTCCAGGAAAGCTCTGTTGCCCCAAAACCCACAGTTGGAAATGTAGAAATGCTGCCGCCTCGTGGCCGTTTCACGCAAGAGCGGCTGCAAAACCACAGTTAAGGGTCACTTAACATTCACAAGGACTCAGGGCTGTAAAGGACACCTGCCCTCAAAAATTGTGCTGAGGTATGGAATGGCCAAAAAAATTCAAAACTGGCAAATTTTTTGTGGAGATACTATGAAGAGGTAAGTTTTACTCACGATTTTTCCAAAAAAAAGCAAAATGGATAAAAGCTCAACATCAGGTATTATCAGACTCATGCAAATTTAGCCTACAAAAAGGTTTCAACTCACGCAACTCAACTACCATCAGCAAAAAGTCTACAAACAATAAATGCTGAAGGTGTTTTAGAGAATTGTGTACCCTCTAGCTGCTGGTGAGATGTAAAGTGGTAAGAGCCAATAATGAGAACAGAAAGGAGCTGCGTTTAAAAGTAAAAATGGAGCCAGCATTCCATTCAGCAGGCCCAGCGCTGAGCCTCTCACCTGAGAAGACCAGAGTCGAGAAGGCACAGGCTGCAACATCTGCACTGCAGGAGTTTTCACAATAGCCAAGACACGGAAGCAACCAAAATGTCCATCAACAGATGAATGGATACAGAACAAGTGGTCCATGAACAAAATGGAATATTAGCCATGGAAAACAGTGAAACACTGCTCTTTGAGGCACCACAGATGAGCCTAGAGATAATCACAGAACATAAGGTAAGTCGGAAAGCAAAAGACATATCCTAGGATATCACTTATAGGCGTTATCTAACAACTGACACAAATGAACGTATTTTCACAGAGAAAGACACTCACAGACAAAGAAAACAAATTATTCTTATGTTAAAGGAAAGGTGGGGGCAATGGAAAATTAAGATTAGGGTTACCATACGTGTACAAACACCTACTAAATAGATATATCAAAAAGACCGATCATATAGCAAGGGAGGTCTACGGAACACTCGGCAATAATTTACATGGGAAGAGAATCTGTACATGAATATATATATATATGTATATATATATATATGTGTGTGTGTGTGTGTGTATATATATATATATACATATATATATATAGTGTTCAAATGAACCAGATTTTGTACACATAAGACAAACAATATTCTAATCATTACCCTGATTTAAAAAATTAAAACAACGAACAAGAAATAATGGGACATAAACTTACCGGGGCTTTTCCTGGCACATTCCATTCTCATTTACAACCTGGGAACTCGACTTCCAGAAAGGCTGTGCTGCCCTAGTAACCCGAATTGGGAATGCAGAAATGCTGCCACCTTGTGGCTGTTTCCCACAACAGCAGCTTTCAACCCAGTGCTAATGGTCACTAAATATTCACACTCATTGCAGGCCTGTAAATGACACCTGCTGAAAAAAAAGAATCCTGGGTTCGAAAATTGACAAAAAAATTCAAAAGAGGGCAGCCTTCCCAGAAGACAATTTCAAGAGGTTTATTGTACTCACAGTTTTATCTGTTTTTGTTTAACAGAAATAAAAAAAGGCGTTGAATAATGCTGAACATTAGGAATTATTAGAGACATGCAAATCCAAATTACAAAAGCCTATCAGCTCACACCAGTCAGAATGGCAATCAGCAAAACTTCTGCAAACAATAAATGCTGAAGGGGTTGTGGAGAAATGCATTCCCTCGGCTCTAAGTGGGACATGGTAAGAGTCAGTAATGAAAACACAAAAGAGGTGCCTTGAAAAGGTAAATATTGAGCTACCATTCAATCAAGCATACCCACTGCTGGGCCTATTGCCTGAGAGGATGAGAATCAAACAGACACAGGCTGGCAATCCTGCACTCCAGCAATATTTACCATAGCCAACATTTGGAAGCAACGAAAGTGACCGTCAACAGAGGAATGCAGGAAGAAGTAGTGGTCCATGTACACAATGGAATATTACTCCAATAAAAACAAATATAAATTCAATTTTAAAAACCAAACATAAGCAAGGAGACATCAGCTTTTGGGGGTTTATGCGGGCACATTCCACTCTAATGTATAACCGAGGAACACCACGGGCAGGAAGGTCTGTTTCCCTTGTTCCCAGAGTGGGGCAAGTGGAAATACTGCCGCCCAATGGCCGTTACCTGCAACAGCAGCTTTAAAACCTGTGCTGAGGGTCACTTCATATGCACAAGTACTGGAGGGCTGTAAATGAAACCTGACCTCAAAATGTCTTCAGGGAGGTAATGGCCAAAATATTTTGAAATGTGGCACATACTCCAAGAAATCCATTTGAAGAGGTAAGCTGTACTCACAGTTTGAAGAAAAATAGGGCATGACTGAAAGCTGAATTTCAAGGGATTATGAGACGCATGCAAATCCAACCAAAAGGAGGTATCAACTCACACCACTCAAAATAAACATCATCAGAAACACTACAAAAAATAAATGTTGAAGGGGTTGTGGAGAAGTGCATACCCTCAACGTTAGGTGGGACGTAAGCTGGTAAGCGTCACTAATGAGAACAGAATGGAGGTGACTTTACAAGGTAAAAATCTGGCTACCATATGATCCAGCAGGCCCATCCTGGGCCTATAACCGAAGATACACAATTGGAAAGACACAGTCAGGCAAATGTGCATTGCAGCAGTATAACAATAGCCAAGACATGGAAGCAACCAAAAAGTCCATCAACAGATGAGTGGACAAAGAAGAAGTGGAACAGGTACAGATAGAATATTAGCCAAGGAGACAAATGACACAATGCCATTTTCAGCACCGTAGATGAGTCTGGAAGTAATCACGCAACTTGCAGTAAGTCAGAAAGTGAAAGACACATATCCTATATCACTTATAGGTGTTACCTAAAAATTGATACCAGTGAAGATATTTGCACAGAGACAGGCAGTGAGACATTCATTAAACAAACTTAGGGTTCACCAATGGAAAGATGTGAGGATTGGATACATTAGGATGTCAGGGTAAACAGAGATATACAAACAGGTGAAGTATATAATCACCGAAAACCTACGGAATACCAAGGGAAGACTACTCAACATTGAGTCATAACCTACATGGGAAAAGGATCCAAATGACAATGGATATATGTGTGTGTGTGTGTGTGTGTGTGTGTGTGTGTGTGTGTGTGTGTGTGTGTAAAACAACCACATCTTGCACACCTAGAACAATCAAAACATCGTAATCAAACTTGCTGTGATAAAAAATGAAAATTACATTTACAAAACGAACAAGAAGTAGTGAGATATAAACTTAAGGGGCTTATTCCTGGCACATTCCATTCTAATTTGCAACCTAGAACACGACTTCCATTGAGGCTCTGTGGGCCTAGTAACCACAGTTGGTAAAGGAGAACTGCTGCCGCCTTGTGGCCGTTTCACACAACAGCAGCTCAAAACGCAGTGCTGACGGTTGCTTGATAGTCAACATAATTGCACGCCTGTAAATGACACCTGCCCTCTAATCAAATCCTTGGGTCGTAAATCGAGCAAAAATCACAAAAGACGTGCATATTTCAAAACGACATATTCAAGAGGCATATTTTATGCACATTTTTATTATTTTTCTTTTTTTCTGGTGTTAAAAAATAGGGCATGGAAAAACGCTCAACATCAGGAATTAATAAAGCCATGCAAATCCAGTCTACAAAAACGTTCACCTCACAGCCGTCAGAATGATCATCAGCAAAAACGTCTACAAAGGGTAAATGCTGAAGGGGTTTTAGACAACTGTGTACCCTCTAGCTGCTGGTGGGATGTAAGCTGGTAACAGCCAGTACTGAGACCAGAATGGACGTGTGTTTAAAGGTGAAAATTGTGCTACCATGTGATCTGGTAGGCCCAGTGATGGGCCTAACACCTGAGTAGACCAGAATCAAAAAGACACAGGCTGGAAATCCTGCACTGCAGCAACATGTACCATAGCCAAGACCTGGAAGAAACCAAAATGTCCATCAACAGAAAAATGCACCAAGAAGAAGTCGTCCATGTACACAATGGAATATTAGCCATGGAAAAGCATGGAACAGTGCCGTGGGCACCACCATAGAAGGATCTAGAGATAATCACCCAGCTTGAACTAAGAAAGAAACCGAAAGACAGGTATCCTATTACATCACTTATAGGTGCTATGTAAAACTTGATACCCATGAAATAATTTCCAAGAGAAGGACACTCATAGATTCAGAAAACCAAATTATGTTGAACCAAAGGGAAAGGTGTAAGGAATGTACGAATTAGGATATGGGGGTTAACAGACATGTACTAATACATGTGAAATATATAATCATAAAATACCTATGCAATGCCAAGAGAGGTCTACTCAACACTCTGGAATAAACTACACGGGAAAGGATCCAACGATGAAGAGATCGAAACATAGACATAATGAACCACATTCTGTACACCTAGAACACACACAACATTTTTCTCAAATTTGCTCTGAATAAAAATTAAATATAAAAAACAAACAAGAAGTAACAAGATATAAGCTCTTGGGGGTTTGCCCTGGCACATTCCACTCTAATTTGCAGCCTACCAACACGATTTCCAGGAAAGCTCTGTTGCCCCAAAACCCACAGTTGGAAATGTAGAAATGCTGCCGCCTCGTGGCCGTTTCACGCAAGAGCGGCTGCAAAACCACAGTTAAGGGTCACTTAACATTCACAAGGACTCAGGGCTGTAAAGGACACCTGCCCTCAAAAATTGTGCTGAGGTATGGAATGGCCAAAAAAATTCAAAACTGGCAAATTTTTTGTGGAGATACTATGAAGAGGTAAGTTTTACTCACGATTTTTCCAAAAAAAAGCAAAATGGATAAAAGCTCAACATCAGGTATTATCAGACTCATGCAAATTTAGCCTACAAAAAGGTTTCAACTCACGCAACTCAACTACCATCAGCAAAAAGTCTACAAACAATAAATGCTGAAGGTGTTTTAGAGAATTGTGTACCCTCTAGCTGCTGGTGAGATGTAAAGTGGTAAGAGCCAATAATGAGAACAGAAAGGAGCTGCGTTTAAAAGTAAAAATGGAGCCAGCATTCCATTCAGCAGGCCCAGCGCTGAGCCTCTCACCTGAGAAGACCAGAGTCGAGAAGGCACAGGCTGCAACATCTGCACTGCAGGAGTTTTCACAATAGCCAAGACACGGAAGCAACCAAAATGTCCATCAACAGATGAATGGATACAGAACAAGTGGTCCATGAACAAAATGGAATATTAGCCATGGAAAACAGTGAAACACTGCTCTTTGAGGCACCACAGATGAGCCTAGAGATAATCACAGAACATAAGGTAAGTCGGAAAGCAAAAGACATATCCTAGGATATCACTTATAGGCGTTATCTAACAACTGACACAAATGAACGTATTTTCACAGAGAAAGACACTCACAGACAAAGAAAACAAATTATTCTTATGTTAAAGGAAAGGTGGGGGCAATGGAAAATTAAGATTAGGGTTACCATACGTGTACAAACACCTACTAAATAGATATATCAAAAAGACCGATCATATAGCAAGGGAGGTCTACGGAACACTCGGCAATAATTTACATGGGAAGAGAATCTGTACATGAATATATATATATATGTATATATATATATATGTGTGTGTGTGTGTGTGTATATATATATATGTATATATATATATATATACATATATATATATAGTGTTCAAATGAACCAGATTTTGTACACATAAGACAAACAATATTCTAATCATTACCCTGATTTAAAAAATTAAAACAACGAACAAGAAATAATGGGACATAAACTTACCGGGGCTTTTCCTGGCACATTCCATTCTCATTTACAACCTGGGAACTCGACTTCCAGAAAGGCTGTGCTGCCCTAGTAACCCGAATTGGGAATGCAGAAATGCTGCCACCTTGTGGCTGTTTCCCACAACAGCAGCTTTCAACCCAGTGCTAATGGTCACTAAATATTCACACTCATTGCAGGCCTGTAAATGACACCTGCTGAAAAAAAAGAATCCTGGGTTCGAAAATTGACAAAAAAATTCAAAAGAGGGCAGCCTTCCCAGAAGACAATTTCAAGAGGTTTATTGTACTCACAGTTTTATCTGTTTTTGTTTAACAGAAATAAAAAAAGGCGTTGAATAATGCTGAACATTAGGAATTATTAGAGACATGCAAATCCAAATTACAAAAGCCTATCAGCTCACACCAGTCAGAATGGCAATCAGCAAAACTTCTGCAAACAATAAATGCTGAAGGGGTTGTGGAGAAATGCATTCCCTCGGCTCTAAGTGGGACATGGTAAGAGTCAGTAATGAAAACACAAAAGAGGTGCCTTGAAAAGGTAAATATTGAGCTACCATTCAATCAAGCATACCCACTGCTGGGCCTATTGCCTGAGAGGATGAGAATCAAACAGACACAGGCTGGCAATCCTGCACTCCAGCAATATTTACCATAGCCAACATTTGGAAGCAACGAAAGTGACCGTCAACAGAGGAATGCAGGAAGAAGTAGTGGTCCATGTACACAATGGAATATTACTCCAATAAAAACAAATATAAATTCAATTTTAAAAACCAAACATAAGCAAGGAGACATCAGCTTTTGGGGGTTTATGCGGGCACATTCCACTCTAATGTATAACCGAGGAACACCACGGGCAGGAAGGTCTGTTTCCCTTGTTCCCAGAGTGGGGCAAGTGGAAATACTGCCGCCCAATGGCCGTTACCTGCAACAGCAGCTTTAAAACCTGTGCTGAGGGTCACTTCATATGCACAAGTACTGGAGGGCTGTAAATGAAACCTGACCTCAAAATGTCTTCAGGGAGGTAATGGCCAAAATATTTTGAAATGTGGCACATACTCCAAGAAATCCATTTGAAGAGGTAAGCTGTACTCACAGTTTGAAGAAAAATAGGGCATGACTGAAAGCTGAATTTCAAGGGATTATGAGACGCATGCAAATCCAACCAAAAGGAGGTATCAACTCACACCACTCAAAATAAACATCATCAGAAACACTACAAAAAATAAATGTTGAAGGGGTTGTGGAGAAGTGCATACCCTCAACGTTAGGTGGGACGTAAGCTGGTAAGCGTCACTAATGAGAACAGAATGGAGGTGACTTTACAAGGTAAAAATCTGGCTACCATATGATCCAGCAGGCCCATCCTGGGCCTATAACCGAAGATACACAATTGGAAAGACACAGTCAGGCAAATGTGCATTGCAGCAGTATAACAATAGCCAAGACATGGAAGCAACCAAAAAGTCCATCAACAGATGAGTGGACAAAGAAGAAGTGGAACAGGTACAGATAGAATATTAGCCAAGGAGACAAATGACACAATGCCATTTTCAGCACCGTAGATGAGTCTGGAAGTAATCACGCAACTTGCAGTAAGTCAGAAAGTGAAAGACACATATCCTATATCACTTATAGGTGTTACCTAAAAATTGATACCAGTGAAGATATTTGCACAGAGACAGGCAGTGAGACATTCATTAAACAAACTTAGGGTTCACCAATGGAAAGATGTGAGGATTGGATACATTAGGATGTCAGGGTAAACAGAGATATACAAACAGGTGAAGTATATAATCACCGAAAACCTACGGAATACCAAGGGAAGACTACTCAACATTGAGTCATAACCTACATGGGAAAAGGATCCAAATGACAATGGATATATGTGTGTGTGTGTGTGTGTGTGTGTGTGTGTGTGTGTAAAACAACCACATCTTGCACACCTAGATCAAAACATCGTAATCAAACTTGCTGTGATAAAAAATGAAAATTACATTTACAAAACGAACAAGAAGTAGTGAGATATAAACTTAAGGGGCTTATTCCTGGCACATTCCATTCTAATTTGCAACCTAGAACACGACTTCCATTGAGGCTCTGTGGGCCTAGTAACCACAGTTGGTAAAGGAGAACTGCTGCCGCCTTGTGGCCGTTTCACACAACAGCAGCTCAAAACGCAGTGCTGACGGTTGCTTGATAGTCAACATAATTGCACGCCTGTAAATGACACCTGCCCTCTAATCAAATCCTTGGGTCGTAAGTCGAGCAAAAATCACAAAAGACGTGCATATTTCAAAACGACATATTCAAGAGGCATATTTTATGCACATTTTTATTATTTTTCTTTTTTTCTGGTGTTAAAAAATAGGGCATGGAAAAACGCTCAACATCAGGAATTAATAAAGCCATGCAAATCCAGTCTACAAAAACGTTCACCTCACAGCCGTCAGAATGATCATCAGCAAAAACGTCTACAAAGGGTAAATGCTGAAGGGGTTTTAGACAACTGTGTACCCTCTAGCTGCTGGTGGGATGTAAGCTGGTAACAGCCAGTACTGAGACCAGAATGGACGTGTGTTTAAAGGTGAAAATTGTGCTACCATGTGATCTGGTAGGCCCAGTGATGGGCCTAACACCTGAGTAGACCAGAATCAAAAAGACACAGGCTGGAAATCCTGCACTGCAGCAACATGTACCATAGCCAAGACCTGGAAGAAACCAAAATGTCCATCAACAGAAAAATGCACCAAGAAGAAGTCGTCCATGTACACAATGGAATATTAGCCATGGAAAAGCATGGAACAGTGCCGTGGGCACCACCATAGAAGGATCTAGAGATAATCACCCAGCTTGAACTAAGAAAGAAACCGAAAGACAGGTATCCTATTACATCACTTATAGGTGCTATGTAAAACTTGATACCCATGAAATAATTTCCAAGAGAAGGACACTCATAGATTCAGAAAACCAAATTATGTTGAACCAAAGGGAAAGGTGTAAGGAATGTACGAATTAGGATATGGGGGTTAACAGACATGTACTAATACATGTGAAATATATAATCATAAAATACCTATGCAATGCCAAGAGAGGTCTACTCAACACTCTGGAATAAACTACACGGGAAAGGATCCAACGATGAAGAGATCGAAACATAGACATAATGAACCACATTCTGTACACCTAGAACACACACAACATTTTTCTCAAATTTGCTCTGAATAAAAATTAAATATAAAAAACAAACAAGAAGTAACAAGATATAAGCTCTTGGGGGTTTGCCCTGGCACATTCCACTCTAATTTGCAGCCTACCAACACGATTTCCAGGAAAGCTCTGTTGCCCCAAAACCCACAGTTGGAAATGTAGAAATGCTGCCGCCTCGTGGCCGTTTCACGCAAGAGCGGCTGCAAAACCACAGTTAAGGGTCACTTAACATTCACAAGGACTCAGGGCTGTAAAGGACACCTGCCCTCAAAAATTGTGCTGAGGTATGGAATGGCCAAAAAAATTCAAAACTGGCAAATTTTTTGTGGAGATACTATGAAGAGGTAAGTTTTACTCACGATTTTTCCAAAAAAAAGCAAAATGGATAAAAGCTCAACATCAGGTATTATCAGACTCATGCAAATTTAGCCTACAAAAAGGTTTCAACTCACGCAACTCAACTACCATCAGCAAAAAGTCTACAAACAATAAATGCTGAAGGTGTTTTAGAGAATTGTGTACCCTCTAGCTGCTGGTGAGATGTAAAGTGGTAAGAGCCAATAATGAGAACAGAAAGGAGCTGCGTTTAAAAGTAAAAATGGAGCCAGCATTCCATTCAGCAGGCCCAGCGCTGAGCCTCTCACCTGAGAAGACCAGAGTCGAGAAGGCACAGGCTGCAACATCTGCACTGCAGGAGTTTTCACAATAGCCAAGACACGGAAGCAACCAAAATGTCCATCAACAGATGAATGGATACAGAACAAGTGGTCCATGAACAAAATGGAATATTAGCCATGGAAAACAGTGAAACACTGCTCTTTGAGGCACCACAGATGAGCCTAGAGATAATCACAGAACATAAGGTAAGTCGGAAAGCAAAAGACATATCCTAGGATATCACTTATAGGCGTTATCTAACAACTGACACAAATGAACGTATTTTCACAGAGAAAGACACTCACAGACAAAGAAAACAAATTATTCTTATGTTAAAGGAAAGGTGGGGGCAATGGAAAATTAAGATTAGGGTTACCATACGTGTACAAACACCTACTAAATAGATATATCAAAAAGACCGATCATATAGCAAGGGAGGTCTACGGAACACTCGGCAATAATTTACATGGGAAGAGAATCTGTACATGAATATATATATATATGTATATATATATATATGTGTGTGTGTGTGTGTGTGTATATATATGTATATATATATATATACATATATATATATAGTGTTCAAATGAACCAGATTTTGTACACATAAGACAAACAATATTCTAATCATTACCCTGATTTAAAAAATTAAAACAACGAACAAGAAATAATGGGACATAAACTTACCGGGGCTTTTCCTGGCACATTCCATTCTCATTTACAACCTGGGAACTCGACTTCCAGAAAGGCTGTGCTGCCCTAGTAACCCGAATTGGGAATGCAGAAATGCTGCCACCTTGTGGCTGTTTCCCACAACAGCAGCTTTCAACCCAGTGCTAATGGTCACTAAATATTCACACTCATTGCAGGCCTGTAAATGACACCTGCTGAAAAAAAAGAATCCTGGGTTCGAAAATTGACAAAAAAATTCAAAAGAGGGCAGCCTTCCCAGAAGACAATTTCAAGAGGTTTATTGTACTCACAGTTTTATCTGTTTTTGTTTAACAGAAATAAAAAAAGGCGTTGAATAATGCTGAACATTAGGAATTATTAGAGACATGCAAATCCAAATTACAAAAGCCTATCAGCTCACACCAGTCAGAATGGCAATCAGCAAAACTTCTGCAAACAATAAATGCTGAAGGGGTTGTGGAGAAATGCATTCCCTCGGCTCTAAGTGGGACATGGTAAGAGTCAGTAATGAAAACACAAAAGAGGTGCCTTGAAAAGGTAAATATTGAGCTACCATTCAATCAAGCATACCCACTGCTGGGCCTATTGCCTGAGAGGATGAGAATCAAACAGACACAGGCTGGCAATCCTGCACTCCAGCAATATTTACCATAGCCAACATTTGGAAGCAACGAAAGTGACCGTCAACAGAGGAATGCAGGAAGAAGTAGTGGTCCATGTACACAATGGAATATTACTCCAATAAAAACAAATATAAATTCAATTTTAAAAACCAAACATAAGCAAGGAGACATCAGCTTTTGGGGGTTTATGCGGGCACATTCCACTCTAATGTATAACCGAGGAACACCACGGGCAGGAAGGTCTGTTTCCCTTGTTCCCAGAGTGGGGCAAGTGGAAATACTGCCGCCCAATGGCCGTTACCTGCAACAGCAGCTTTAAAACCTGTGCTGAGGGTCACTTCATATGCACAAGTACTGGAGGGCTGTAAATGAAACCTGACCTCAAAATGTCTTCAGGGAGGTAATGGCCAAAATATTTTGAAATGTGGCACATACTCCAAGAAATCCATTTGAAGAGGTAAGCTGTACTCACAGTTTGAAGAAAAATAGGGCATGACTGAAAGCTGAATTTCAAGGGATTATGAGACGCATGCAAATCCAACCAAAAGGAGGTATCAACTCACACCACTCAAAATAAACATCATCAGAAACACTACAAAAAATAAATGTTGAAGGGGTTGTGGAGAAGTGCATACCCTCAACGTTAGGTGGGACGTAAGCTGGTAAGCGTCACTAATGAGAACAGAATGGAGGTGACTTT
Organism: Leucopleurus acutus; assembly: GCF_964270905.1. Lineage (NCBI taxonomy): Eukaryota > Metazoa > Chordata > Mammalia > Artiodactyla > Delphinidae > Leucopleurus > Leucopleurus acutus. The sequence continues at coordinate 237,786 of NW_028139021.1, forward strand.
ACAAGGTAAAAATCTGGCTACCATATGATCCAGCAGGCCCATCCTGGGCCTATAACCGAAGATACACAATTGGAAAGACACAGTCAGGCAAATGTGCATTGCAGCAGTATAACAATAGCCAAGACATGGAAGCAACCAAAAAGTCCATCAACAGATGAGTGGACAAAGAAGAAGTGGAACAGGTACAGATAGAATATTAGCCAAGGAGACAAATGACACAATGCCATTTTCAGCACCGTAGATGAGTCTGGAAGTAATCACGCAACTTGCAGTAAGTCAGAAAGTGAAAGACACATATCCTATATCACTTATAGGTGTTACCTAAAAATTGATACCAGTGAAGATATTTGCACAGAGACAGGCAGTGAGACATTCATTAAACAAACTTAGGGTTCACCAATGGAAAGATGTGAGGATTGGATACATTAGGATGTCAGGGTAAACAGAGATATACAAACAGGTGAAGTATATAATCACCGAAAACCTACGGAATACCAAGGGAAGACTACTCAACATTGAGTCATAACCTACATGGGAAAAGGATCCAAATGACAATGGATATATGTGTGTGTGTGTGTGTGTGTGTGTGTGTGTGTGTGTGTGTAAAACAACCACATCTTGCACACCTAGAACAATCAAAACATCGTAATCAAACTTGCTGTGATAAAAAATGAAAATTACATTTACAAAACGAACAAGAAGTAGTGAGATATAAACTTAAGGGGCTTATTCCTGGCACATTCCATTCTAATTTGCAACCTAGAACACGACTTCCATTGAGGCTCTGTGGGCCTAGTAACCACAGTTGGTAAAGGAGAACTGCTGCCGCCTTGTGGCCGTTTCACACAACAGCAGCTCAAAACGCAGTGCTGACGGTTGCTTGATAGTCAACATAATTGCACGCCTGTAAATGACACCTGCCCTCTAATCAAATCCTTGGGTCGTAAATCGAGCAAAAATCACAAAAGACGTGCATATTTCAAAACGACATATTCAAGAGGCATATTTTATGCACATTTTTATTATTTTTCTTTTTTTCTGGTGTTAAAAAATAGGGCATGGAAAAACGCTCAACATCAGGAATTAATAAAGCCATGCAAATCCAGTCTACAAAAACGTTCACCTCACAGCCGTCAGAATGATCATCAGCAAAAACGTCTACAAAGGGTAAATGCTGAAGGGGTTTTAGACAACTGTGTACCCTCTAGCTGCTGGTGGGATGTAAGCTGGTAACAGCCAGTACTGAGACCAGAATGGACGTGTGTTTAAAGGTGAAAATTGTGCTACCATGTGATCTGGTAGGCCCAGTGATGGGCCTAACACCTGAGTAGACCAGAATCAAAAAGACACAGGCTGGAAATCCTGCACTGCAGCAACATGTACCATAGCCAAGACCTGGAAGAAACCAAAATGTCCATCAACAGAAAAATGCACCAAGAAGAAGTCGTCCATGTACACAATGGAATATTAGCCATGGAAAAGCATGGAACAGTGCCGTGGGCACCACCATAGAAGGATCTAGAGATAATCACCCAGCTTGAACTAAGAAAGAAACCGAAAGACAGGTATCCTATTACATCACTTATAGGTGCTATGTAAAACTTGATACCCATGAAATAATTTCCAAGAGAAGGACACTCATAGATTCAGAAAACCAAATTATGTTGAACCAAAGGGAAAGGTGTAAGGAATGTACGAATTAGGATATGGGGGTTAACAGACATGTACTAATACATGTGAAATATATAATCATAAAATACCTATGCAATGCCAAGAGAGGTCTACTCAACACTCTGGAATAAACTACACGGGAAAGGATCCAACGATGAAGAGATCGAAACATAGACATAATGAACCACATTCTGTACACCTAGAACACACACAACATTTTTCTCAAATTTGCTCTGAATAAAAATTAAATATAAAAAACAAACAAGAAGTAACAAGATATAAGCTCTTGGGGGTTTGCCCTGGCACATTCCACTCTAATTTGCAGCCTACCAACACGATTTCCAGGAAAGCTCTGTTGCCCCAAAACCCACAGTTGGAAATGTAGAAATGCTGCCGCCTCGTGGCCGTTTCACGCAAGAGCGGCTGCAAAACCACAGTTAAGGGTCACTTAACATTCACAAGGACTCAGGGCTGTAAAGGACACCTGCCCTCAAAAATTGTGCTGAGGTATGGAATGGCCAAAAAAATTCAAAACTGGCAAATTTTTTGTGGAGATACTATGAAGAGGTAAGTTTTACTCACGATTTTTCCAAAAAAAAGCAAAATGGATAAAAGCTCAACATCAGGTATTATCAGACTCATGCAAATTTAGCCTACAAAAAGGTTTCAACTCACGCAACTCAACTACCATCAGCAAAAAGTCTACAAACAATAAATGCTGAAGGTGTTTTAGAGAATTGTGTACCCTCTAGCTGCTGGTGAGATGTAAAGTGGTAAGAGCCAATAATGAGAACAGAAAGGAGCTGCGTTTAAAAGTAAAAATGGAGCCAGCATTCCATTCAGCAGGCCCAGCGCTGAGCCTCTCACCTGAGAAGACCAGAGTCGAGAAGGCACAGGCTGCAACATCTGCACTGCAGGAGTTTTCACAATAGCCAAGACACGGAAGCAACCAAAATGTCCATCAACAGATGAATGGATACAGAACAAGTGGTCCATGAACAAAATGGAATATTAGCCATGGAAAACAGTGAAACACTGCTCTTTGAGGCACCACAGATGAGCCTAGAGATAATCACAGAACATAAGGTAAGTCGGAAAGCAAAAGACATATCCTAGGATATCACTTATAGGCGTTATCTAACAACTGACACAAATGAACGTATTTTCACAGAGAAAGACACTCACAGACAAAGAAAACAAATTATTCTTATGTTAAAGGAAAGGTGGGGGCAATGGAAAATTAAGATTAGGGTTACCATACGTGTACAAACACCTACTAAATAGATATATCAAAAAGACCGATCATATAGCAAGGGAGGTCTATGGAACACTCGGCAATAATTTACATGGGAAGAGAATCTGTACATGAATATATATATATATATGTATATATATATATATGTGTGTGTGTGTGTGTGTGTATATATATATATATATATACATATATATATATATAGTGTTCAAATGAACCAGATTTTGTATACATAAGACAAACAATATTCTAATCATTACCCTGATTTAAAAAATTAAAAAACGAACAAGAAATAATGGGACATAAACTTACCGGGGCTTTTCCTGGCACATTCCATTCTCATTTACAACCTGGGAACTCGACTTCCAGAAAGGCTGTGCTGCCCTAGTAACCCGAATTGGGAATGCAGAAATGCTGCCACCTTGTGGCTGTTTCCCACAACAGCAGCTTTCAACCCAGTGCTAATGGTCACTAAATATTCACACTCATTGCAGGCCTGTAAATGACACCTGCTGAAAAAAAAGAATCCTGGGTTCGAAAATTGACAAAAAAATTCAAAAGAGGGCAGCCTTCCCAGAAGACAATTTCAAGAGGTTTATTGTACTCACAGTTTTATCTGTTTTTGTTTAACAGAAATAAAAAAAGGCGTTGAATAATGCTGAACATTAGGAATTAATAGAGACATGCAAATCCAAATTACAAAAGCCTATCAGCTCACACCAGTCAGAATGGCAATCAGCAAAACTTCTGCAAACAATAAATGCTGAAGGGGTTGTGGAGAAATGCATTCCCTCGGCTCTAAGTGGGACATGGTAAGAGTCAGTAATGAAAACACAAAAGAGGTGCCTTGAAAAGGTAAATATTGAGCTACCATTCAATCAAGCATACCCACTGCTGGGCCTATTGCCTGAGAGGATGAGAATCAAACAGACACAGGCTGGCAATCCTGCACTCCAGCAATATTTACCATAGCCAACATTTGGAAGCAACGAAAGTGACCGTCAACAGAGGAATGCAGGAAGAAGTAGTGGTCCATGTACACAATGGAATATTACTCCAATAAAAACAAATATAAATTCAATTTTAAAAACCAAACATAAGCAAGGAGACATCAGCTTTTGGGGGTTTATGCGGGCACATTCCACTCTAATGTATAACCGAGGAACACCACGGGCAGGAAGGTCTGTTTCCCTTGTTCCCAGAGTGGGGCAAGTGGAAATACTGCCGCCCAATGGCCGTTACCTGCAACAGCAGCTTTAAAACCTGTGCTGAGGGTCACTTCATATGCACAAGTACTGGAGGGCTGTAAATGAAACCTGACCTCAAAATGTCTTCAGGGAGGTAATGGCCAAAATATTTTGAAATGTGGCACATACTCCAAGAAATCCATTTGAAGAGGTAAGCTGTACTCACAGTTTGAAGAAAAATAGGGCATGACTGAAAGCTGAATTTCAAGGGATTATGAGACGCATGCAAATCCAACCAAAAGGAGGTATCAACTCACACCACTCAAAATAAACATCATCAGAAACACTACAAAAAATAAATGTTGAAGGGGTTGTGGAGAAGTGCATACCCTCAACGTTAGGTGGGACGTAAGCTGGTAAGCGTCACTAATGAGAACAGAATGGAGGTGACTTTACAAGGTAAAAATCTGGCTACCATATGATCCAGCAGGCCCATCCTGGGCCTATAACCGAAGATACACAATTGGAAAGACACAGTCAGGCAAATGTGCATTGCAGCAGTATAACAATAGCCAAGACATGGAAGCAACCAAAAAGTCCATCAACAGATGAGTGGACAAAGAAGAAGTGGAACAGGTACAGATAGAATATTAGCCAAGGAGACAAATGACACAATGCCATTTTCAGCACCGTAGATGAGTCTGGAAGTAATCACGCAACTTGCAGTAAGTCAGAAAGTGAAAGACACATATCCTATATCACTTATAGGTGTTACCTAAAAATTGATACCAGTGAAGATATTTGCACAGAGACAGGCAGTGAGACATTCATTAAACAAACTTAGGGTTCACCAATGGAAAGATGTGAGGATTGGATACATTAGGATGTCAGGGTAAACAGAGATATACAAACAGGTGAAGTATATAATCACCGAAAACCTACGGAATACCAAGGGAAGACTACTCAACATTGAGTCATAACCTACATGGGAAAAGGATCCAAATGACAATGGATATATGTGTGTGTGTGTGTGTGTGTGTGTGTGTGTGTGTAAAACAACCACATCTTGCACACCTAGAACAATCAAAACATCGTAATCAAACTTGCTGTGATAAAAAATGAAAATTACATTTACAAAACGAACAAGAAGTAGTGAGATATAAACTTAAGGGGCTTATTCCTGGCACATTCCATTCTAATTTGCAACCTAGAACACGACTTCCATTGAGGCTCTGTGGGCCTAGTAACCACAGTTGGTAAAGGAGAACTGCTGCCGCCTTGTGGCCGTTTCACACAACAGCAGCTCAAAACGCAGTGCTGACGGTTGCTTGATAGTCAACATAATTGCACGCCTGTAAATGACACCTGCCCTCTAATCAAATCCTTGGGTCGTAAATCGAGCAAAAATCACAAAAGACGTGCATATTTCAAAACGACATATTCAAGAGGCATATTTTATGCACATTTTTATTATTTTTCTTTTTTTCTGGTGTTAAAAAATAGGGCATGGAAAAACGCTCAACATCAGGAATTAATAAAGCCATGCAAATCCAGTCTACAAAAACGTTCACCTCACAGCCGTCAGAATGATCATCAGCAAAAACGTCTACAAAGGGTAAATGCTGAAGGGGTTTTAGACAACTGTGTACCCTCTAGCTGCTGGTGGGATGTAAGCTGGTAACAGCCAGTACTGAGACCAGAATGGACGTGTGTTTAAAGGTGAAAATTGTGCTACCATGTGATCTGGTAGGCCCAGTGATGGGCCTAACACCTGAGTAGACCAGAATCAAAAAGACACAGGCTGGAAATCCTGCACTGCAGCAACATGTACCATAGCCAAGACCTGGAAGAAACCAAAATGTCCATCAACAGAAAAATGCACCAAGAAGAAGTCGTCCATGTACACAATGGAATATTAGCCATGGAAAAGCATGGAACAGTGCCGTGGGCACCACCATAGAAGGATCTAGAGATAATCACCCAGCTTGAACTAAGAAAGAAACCGAAAGACAGGTATCCTATTACATCACTTATAGGTGCTATGTAAAACTTGATACCCATGAAATAATTTCCAAGAGAAGGACACTCATAGATTCAGAAAACCAAATTATGTTGAACCAAAGGGAAAGGTGTAAGGAATGTACGAATTAGGATATGGGGGTTAACAGACATGTACTAATACATGTGAAATATATAATCATAAAATACCTATGCAATGCCAAGAGAGGTCTACTCAACACTCTGGAATAAACTACACGGGAAAGGATCCAACGATGAAGAGATCGAAACATAGACATAATGAACCACATTCTGTACACCTAGAACACACACAACATTTTTCTCAAATTTGCTCTGAATAAAAATTAAATATAAAAAACAAACAAGAAGTAACAAGATATAAGCTCTTGGGGGTTTGCCCTGGCACATTCCACTCTAATTTGCAGCCTACCAACACGATTTCCAGGAAAGCTCTGTTGCCCCAAAACCCACAGTTGGAAATGTAGAAATGCTGCCGCCTCGTGGCCGTTTCACGCAAGAGCGGCTGCAAAACCACAGTTAAGGGTCACTTAACATTCACAAGGACTCAGGGCTGTAAAGGACACCTGCCCTCAAAAATTGTGCTGAGGTATGGAATGGCCAAAAAAATTCAAAACTGGCAAATTTTTTGTGGAGATACTATGAAGAGGTAAGTTTTACTCACGATTTTTCCAAAAAAAAGCAAAATGGATAAAAGCTCAACATCAGGTATTATTAGACTCATGCAAATTTAGCCTACAAAAAGGTTTCAACTCACGCAACTCAACTACCATCAGCAAAAAGTCTACAAACAATAAATGCTGAAGGTGTTTTAGAGAATTGTGTACCCTCTAGCTGCTGGTGAGATGTAAAGTGGTAAGAGCCAATAATGAGAACAGAAAGGAGCTGCGTTTAAAAGTAAAAATGGAGCCAGCATTCCATTCAGCAGGCCCAGCGCTGAGCCTCTCACCTGAGAAGACCAGAGTCGAGAAGGCACAGGCTGCAACATCTGCACTGCAGGAGTTTTCACAATAGCCAAGACACGGAAGCAACCAAAATGTCCATCAACAGATGAATGGATACAGAACAAGTGGTCCATGAACAAAATGGAATATTAGCCATGGAAAACAGTGAAACACTGCTCTTTGAGGCACCACAGATGAGCCTAGAGATAATCACAGAACATAAGGTAAGTCGGAAAGCAAAAGACATATCCTAGGATATCACTTATAGGCGTTATCTAACAACTGACACAAATGAACGTATTTTCACAGAGAAAGACACTCACAGACAAAGAAAACAAATTATTCTTATGTTAAAGGAAAGGTGGGGGCAATGGAAAATTAAGATTAGGGTTACCATACGTGTACAAACACCTACTAAATAGATATATCAAAAAGACCGATCATATAGCAAGGGAGGTCTACGGAACACTCGGCAATAATTTACATGGGAAGAGAATCTGTACATGAATATATATATATATGTATATATATATATATGTGTGTGTGTGTGTGTGTATATATATATGTATATATATATATATACATATATATATATAGTGTTCAAATGAACCAGATTTTGTACACATAAGACAAACAATATTCTAATCATTACCCTGATTTAAAAAATTAAAACAACGAACAAGAAATAATGGGACATAAACTTACCGGGGCTTTTCCTGGCACATTCCATTCTCATTTACAACCTGGGAACTCGACTTCCAGAAAGGCTGTGCTGCCCTAGTAACCAGAATTGGGAATGCAGAAATGCTGCCACCTTGTGGCTGTTTCCCACAACAGCAGCTTTCAACCCAGTGCTAATGGTCACTAAATATTCACACTCATTGCAGGCCTGTAAATGACACCTGCTGAAAAAAAAGAATCCTGGGTTCGAAAATTGACAAAAAAATTCAAAAGAGGGCAGCCTTCCCAGAAGACAATTTCAAGAGGTTTATTGTACTCACAGTTTTATCTGTTTTTGTTTAACAGAAATAAAAAAAGGCGTTGAATAATGCTGAACATTAGGAATTATTAGAGACATGCAAATCCAAATTACAAAAGCCTATCAGCTCACACCAGTCAGAATGGCAATCAGCAAAACTTCTGCAAACAATAAATGCTGAAGGGGTTGTGGAGAAATGCATTCCCTCGGCTCTAAGTGGGACATGGTAAGAGCCAGTAATGAAAACACAAAAGAGGTGCCTTGAAAAGGTAAATATTGAGCTACCATTCAATCAAGCATACCCACTGCTGGGCCTATTGCCTGAGAGGATGAGAATCAAACAGACACAGGCTGGCAATCCTGCACTCCAGCAATATTTACCATAGCCAACATTTGGAAGCAACGAAAGTGACCGTCAACAGAGGAATGCAGGAAGAAGTAGTGGTCCATGTACACAATGGAATATTACTCCAATAAAAACAAATATAAATTCAATTTTAAAAACCAAACATAAGCAAGGAGACATCAGCTTTTGGGGGTTTATGCGGGCACATTCCACTCTAATGTATAACCGAGGAACACCACGGGCAGGAAGGTCTGTTTCCCTTGTTCCCAGAGTGGGGCAAGTGGAAATACTGCCGCCCAATGGCCGTTACCTGCAACAGCAGCTTTAAAACCTGTGCTGAGGGTCACTTCATATGCACAAGTACTGGAGGGCTGTAAATGAAACCTGACCTCAAAATGTCTTCAGGGAGGTAATGGCCAAAATATTTTGAAATGTGGCACATACTCCAAGAAATCCATTTGAAGAGGTAAGCTGTACTCACAGTTTGAAGAAAAATAGGGCATGACTGAAAGCTGAATTTCAAGGGATTATGAGACGCATGCAAATCCAACCAAAAGGAGGTATCAACTCACACCACTCAAAATAAACATCATCAGAAACACTACAAAAAATAAATGTTGAAGGGGTTGTGGAGAAGTGCATACCCTCAACGTTAGGTGGGACGTAAGCTGGTAAGCGTCACTAATGAGAACAGAATGGAGGTGACTTTACAAGGTAAAAATCTGGCTACCATATGATCCAGCAGGCCCATCCTGGGCCTATAACCGAAGATACACAATTGGAAAGACACAGTCAGGCAAATGTGCATTGCAGCAGTATAACAATAGCCAAGACATGGAAGCAACCAAAAAGTCCATCAACAGATGAGTGGACAAAGAAGAAGTGGAACAGGTACAGATAGAATATTAGCCAAGGAGACAAATGACACAATGCCATTTTCAGCACCGTAGATGAGTCTGGAAGTAATCACGCAACTTGCAGTAAGTCAGAAAGTGAAAGACACATATCCTATATCACTTATAGGTGTTACCTAAAAATTGATACCAGTGAAGATATTTGCACAGAGACAGGCAGTGAGACATTCATTAAACAAACTTAGGGTTCACCAATGGAAAGATGTGAGGATTGGATACATTAGGATGTCAGGGTAAACAGAGATATACAAACAGGTGAAGTATATAATCACCGAAAACCTACGGAATACCAAGGGAAGACTACTCAACATTGAGTCATAACCTACATGGGAAAAGGATCCAAATGACAATGGATATATGTGTGTGTGTGTGTGTGTGTGTGTGTGTGTGTGTGTGTGTAAAACAACCACATCTTGCACACCTAGAACAATCAAAACATCGTAATCAAACTTGCTGTGATAAAAAATGAAAATTACATTTACAAAACGAACAAGAAGTAGTGAGATATAAACTTAAGGGGCTTATTCCTGGCACATTCCATTCTAATTTGCAACCTAGAACACGACTTCCATTGAGGCTCTGTGGGCCTAGTAACCACAGTTGGTAAAGGAGAACTGCTGCCGCCTTGTGGCCGTTTCACACAACAGCAGCTCAAAACGCAGTGCTGACGGTTGCTTGATAGTCAACATAATTGCACGCCTGTAAATGACACCTGCCCTCTAATCAAATCCTTGGGTCGTAAGTCGAGCAAAAATCACAAAAGACGTGCATATTTCAAAACGACATATTCAAGAGGCATATTTTATGCACATTTTTATTATTTTTCTTTTTTTCTGGTGTTAAAAAATAGGGCATGGAAAAACGCTCAACATCAGGAATTAATAAAGCCATGCAAATCCAGTCTACAAAAACGTTCACCTCACAGCCGTCAGAATGATCATCAGCAAAAACGTCTACAAAGGGTAAATGCTGAAGGGGTTTTAGACAACTGTGTACCCTCTAGCTGCTGGTGGGATGTAAGCTGGTAACAGCCAGTACTGAGACCAGAATGGACGTGTGTTTAAAGGTGAAAATTGTGCTACCATGTGATCTGGTAGGCCCAGTGATGGGCCTAACACCTGAGTAGACCAGAATCAAAAAGACACAGGCTGGAAATCCTGCACTGCAGCAACATGTACCATAGCCAAGACCTGGAAGAAACCAAAATGTCCATCAACAGAAAAATGCACCAAGAAGAAGTCGTCCATGTACACAATGGAATATTAGCCATGGAAAAGCATGGAACAGTGCCGTGGGCACCACCATAGAAGGATCTAGAGATAATCACCCAGCTTGAACTAAGAAAGAAACCGAAAGACAGGTATCCTATTACATCACTTATAGGTGCTATGTAAAACTTGATACCCATGAAATAATTTCCAAGAGAAGGACACTCATAGATTCAGAAAACCAAATTATGTTGAACCAAAGGGAAAGGTGTAAGGAATGTACGAATTAGGATATGGGGGTTAACAGACATGTACTAATACATGTGAAATATATAATCATAAAATACCTATGCAATGCCAAGAGAGGTCTACTCAACACTCTGGAATAAACTACACGGGAAAGGATCCAACGATGAAGAGATCGAAACATAGACATAATGAACCACATTCTGTACACCTAGAACACACACAACATTTTTCTCAAATTTGCTCTGAATAAAAATTAAATATAAAAAACAAACAAGAAGTAACAAGATATAAGCTCTTGGGGGTTTGCCCTGGCACATTCCACTCTAATTTGCAGCCTACCAACACGATTTCCAGGAAAGCTCTGTTGCCCCAAAACCCACAGTTGGAAATGTAGAAATGCTGCCGCCTCGTGGCCGTTTCACGCAAGAGCGGCTGCAAAACCACAGTTAAGGGTCACTTAACATTCACAAGGACTCAGGGCTGTAAAGGACACCTGCCCTCAAAAATTGTGCTGAGGTATGGAATGGCCAAAAAAATTCAAAACTGGCAAATTTTTTGTGGAGATACTATGAAGAGGTAAGTTTTACTCACGATTTTTCCAAAAAAAAGCAAAATGGATAAAAGCTCAACATCAGGTATTATCAGACTCATGCAAATTTAGCCTACAAAAAGGTTTCAACTCACGCAACTCAACTACCATCAGCAAAAAGTCTACAAACAATAAATGCTGAAGGTGTTTTAGAGAATTGTGTACCCTCTAGCTGCTGGTGAGATGTAAAGTGGTAAGAGCCAATAATGAGAACAGAAAGGAGCTGCGTTTAAAAGTAAAAATGGAGCCAGCATTCCATTCAGCAGGCCCAGCGCTGAGCCTCTCACCTGAGAAGACCAGAGTCGAGAAGGCACAGGCTGCAACATCTGCACTGCAGGAGTTTTCACAATAGCCAAGACACGGAAGCAACCAAAATGTCCATCAACAGATGAATGGATACAGAACAAGTGGTCCATGAACAAAATGGAATATTAGCCATGGAAAACAGTGAAACACTGCTCTTTGAGGCACCACAGATGAGCCTAGAGATAATCACAGAACATAAGGTAAGTCGGAAAGCAAAAGACATATCCTAGGATATCACTTATAGGCGTTATCTAACAACTGACACAAATGAACGTATTTTCACAGAGAAAGACACTCACAGACAAAGAAAACAAATTATTCTTATGTTAAAGGAAAGGTGGGGGCAATGGAAAATTAAGATTAGGGTTACCATACGTGTACAAACACCTACTAAATAGATATATCAAAAAGACCGATCATATAGCAAGGGAGGTCTACGGAACACTCGGCAATAATTTACATGGGAAGAGAATCTGTACATGAATATATATATATATATATATGTATATATATATATATGTGTGTGTGTGTGTGTGTATATATATATATATATATATACATATATATATATATAGTGTTCAAATGAACCAGATTTTGTATACATAAGACAAACAATATTCTAATCATTACCCTGATTTAAAAAATTAAAACAACGAACAAGAAATAATGGGACATAAACTTACCGGGGCTTTTCCTGGCACATTCCATTCTCATTTACAACCTGGGAACTCGACTTCCAGAAAGGCTGTGCTGCCCTAGTAACCAGAATTGGGAATGCAGAAATGCTGCCACCTTGTGGCTGTTTCCCACAACAGCAGCTTTCAACCCAGTGCTAATGGTCACTAAATATTCACACTCATTGCAGGCCTGTAAATGACACCTGCTGAAAAAAAAGAATCCTGGGTTCGAAAATTGACAAAAAAATTCAAAAGAGGGCAGCCTTCCCAGAAGACAATTTCAAGAGGTTTATTGTACTCACAGTTTTATCTGTTTTTGTTTAACAGAAATAAAAAAAGGCGTTGAATAATGCTGAACATTAGGAATTATTAGAGACATGCAAATCCAAATTACAAAAGCCTATCAGCTCACACCAGTCAGAATGGCAATCAGCAAAACTTCTGCAAACAATAAATGCTGAAGGGGTTGTGGAGAAATGCATTCCCTCGGCTCTAAGTGGGACATGGTAAGAGCCAGTAATGAAAACACAAAAGAGGTGCCTTGAAAAGGTAAATATTGAGCTACCATTCAATCAAGCATACCCACTGCTGGGCCTATTGCCTGAGAGGATGAGAATCAAACAGACACAGGCTGGCAATCCTGCACTCCAGCAATATTTACCATAGCCAACATTTGGAAGCAACGAAAGTGACCGTCAACAGAGGAATGCAGGAAGAAGTAGTGGTCCATGTACACAATGGAATATTACTCCAATAAAAACAAATATAAATTCAATTTTAAAAACCAAACATAAGCAAGGAGACATCAGCTTTTGGGGGGTTTATGCGGGCACATTCCACTCTAATGTATAACCGAGGAACACCACGGGCAGGAAGGTCTGTTTCCCTTGTTCCCAGAGTGGGGCAAGTGGAAATACTGCCGCCCAATGGCCGTTACCTGCAACAGCAGCTTTAAAACCTGTGCTGAGGGTCACTTCATATGCACAAGTACTGGAGGGCTGTAAATGAAACCTGACCTCAAAATGTCTTCAGGGAGGTAATGGCCAAAATATTTTGAAATGTGGCACATACTCCAAGAAATCCATTTGAAGAGGTAAGCTGTACTCACAGTTTGAAGAAAAATAGGGCATGACTGAAAGCTGAATTTCAAGGGATTATGAGACGCATGCAAATCCAACCAAAAGGAGGTATCAACTCACACCACTCAAAATAAACATCATCAGAAACACTACAAAAAATAAATGTTGAAGGGGTTGTGGAGAAGTGCATACCCTCAACGTTAGGTGGGACGTAAGCTGGTAAGCGTCACTAATGAGAACAGAATGGAGGTGACTTTACAAGGTAAAAATCTGGCTACCATATGATCCAGCAGGCCCATCCTGGGCCTATAACCGAAGATACACAATTGGAAAGACACAGTCAGGCAAATGTGCATTGCAGCAGTATAACAATAGCCAAGACATGGAAGCAACCAAAAAGTCCATCAACAGATGAGTGGACAAAGAAGAAGTGGAACAGGTACAGATAGAATATTAGCCAAGGAGACAAATGACACAATGCCATTTTCAGCACCGTAGATGAGTCTGGAAGTAATCACGCAACTTGCAGTAAGTCAGAAAGTGAAAGACACATATCCTATATCACTTATAGGTGTTACCTAAAAATTGATACCAGTGAAGATATTTGCACAGAGACAGGCAGTGAGACATTCATTAAACAAACTTAGGGTTCACCAATGGAAAGATGTGAGGATTGGATACATTAGGATGTCAGGGTAAACAGAGATATACAAACAGGTGAAGTATATAATCACCGAAAACCTACGGAATACCAAGGGAAGACTACTCAACATTGAGTCATAACCTACATGGGAAAAGGATCCAAATGACAATGGATATATGTGTATGTGTGTGTGTGTGTGTGTGTGTGTGTGTGTGTGTGTGTGTGTGTGTGTAAAACAACCACATCTTGCACACCTAGAACAATCAAAACATCGTAATCAAACTTGCTGTGATAAAAAATGAAAATTACATTTACAAAACGAACAAGAAGTAGTGAGATATAAACTTAAGGGGCTTCTTCCTGGCACATTCCATTCTAATTTGCAACCTAGAACACGACTTCCATTGAGGCTCTGTGGGCCTAGTAACCACAGTTGGTAAAGGAGAACTGCTGCCGCCTTGTGGCCGTTTCACACAACAGCAGCTCAAAACGCAGTGCTGACGGTTGCTTGATAGTCAACATAATTGCACGCCTGTAAATGACACCTGCCCTCTAATCAAATCCTTGGGTCGTAAATCGAGCAAAAATCACAAAAGACGTGCATATTTCAAAACGACATATTCAAGAGGCATATTTTATGCACATTTTTATTATTTTTCTTTTTTTCTGGTGTTAAAAAATAGGGCATGGAAAAACGCTCAACATCAGGAATTAATAAAGCCATGCAAATCCAGTCTACAAAAACGTTCACCTCACAGCCGTCAGAATGATCATCAGCAAAAACGTCTACAAAGGGTAAATGCTGAAGGGGTTTTAGACAACTGTGTACCCTCTAGCTGCTGGTGGGATGTAAGCTGGTAACAGCCAGTACTGAGACCAGAATGGACGTGTGTTTAAAGGTGAAAATTGTGCTACCATGTGATCTGGTAGGCCCAGTGATGGGCCTAACACCTGAGTAGACCAGAATCAAAAAGACACAGGCTGGAAATCCTGCACTGCAGCAACATGTACCATAGCCAAGACCTGGAAGAAACCAAAATGTCCATCAACAGAAAAATGCACCAAGAAGAAGTCGTCCATGTACACAATGGAATATTAGCCATGGAAAAGCATGGAACAGTGCCGTGGGCACCACCATAGAAGGATCTAGAGATAATCACCCAGCTTGAACTAAGAAAGAAACCGAAAGACAGGTATCCTATTACATCACTTATAGGTGCTATGTAAAACTTGATACCCATGAAATAATTTCCAAGAGAAGGACACTCATAGATTCAGAAAACCAAATTATGTTGAACCAAAGGGAAAGGTGTAAGGAATGTACGAATTAGGATATGGGGGTTAACAGACATGTACTAATACATGTGAAATATATAATCATAAAATACCTATGCAATGCCAAGAGAGGTCTACTCAACACTCTGGAATAAACTACACGGGAAAGGATCCAACGATGAAGAGATCGAAACATAGACATAATGAACCACATTCTGTACACCTAGAACACACACAACATTTTTCTCAAATTTGCTCTGAATAAAAATTAAATATAAAAAACAAACAAGAAGTAACAAGATATAAGCTCTTGGGGGTTTGCCCTGGCACATTCCACTCTAATTTGCAGCCTACCAACACGATTTCCAGGAAAGCTCTGTTGCCCCAAAACCCACAGTTGGAAATGTAGAAATGCTGCCGCCTCGTGGCCGTTTCACGCAAGAGCGGCTGCAAAACCACAGTTAAGGGTCACTTAACATTCACAAGGACTCAGGGCTGTAAAGGACACCTGCCCTCAAAAATTGTGCTGAGGTATGGAATGGCCAAAAAAATTCAAAACTGGCAAATTTTTTGTGGAGATACTATGAAGAGGTAAGTTTTACTCACGATTTTTCCAAAAAAAAGCAAAATGGATAAAAGCTCAACATCAGGTATTATCAGACTCATGCAAATTTAGCCTACAAAAAGGTTTCAACTCACGCAACTCAACTACCATCAGCAAAAAGTCTACAAACAATAAATGCTGAAGGTGTTTTAGAGAATTGTGTACCCTCTAGCTGCTGGTGAGATGTAAAGTGGTAAGAGCCAAGAATGAGAACAGAAAGGAGCTGCGTTTAAAAGTAAAAATGGAGCCAGCATTCCATTCAGCAGGCCCAGCGCTGAGCCTCTCACCTGAGAAGACCAGAGTCGAGAAGGCACAGGCTGCAACATCTGCACTGCAGGAGTTTTCACAATAGCCAAGACACGGAAGCAACCAAAATGTCCATCAACAGATGAATGGATACAGAACAAGTGGTCCATGAACAAAATGGAATATTAGCCATGGAAAACAGTGAAACACTGCTCTTTGAGGCACCACAGATGAGCCTAGAGATAATCACAGAACATAAGGTAAGTCGGAAAGCAAAAGACATATCCTAGGATATCACTTATAGGCGTTATCTAACAACTGACACAAATGAACGTATTTTCACAGAGAAAGACACTCACAGACAAAGAAAACAAATTATTCTTATGTTAAAGGAAAGGTGGGGGCAATGGAAAATTAAGATTAGGGTTACCATACGTGTACAAACACCTACTAAATAGATATATCAAAAAGACCGATCATATAGCAAGGGAGGTCTATGGAACACTCGGCAATAATTTACATGGGAAGAGAATCTGTACATGAATATATATATATATATATATGTATATATATATATGTGTGTGTGTGTGTGTGTATATATATATATATATATATACATATATATATATAGTGTTCAAATGAACCAGATTTTGTATACATAAGACAAACAATATTCTAATCATTACCCTGATTTAAAAAATTAAAACAACGAACAAGAAATAATGGGACATAAACTTACCGGGGCTTTTCCTGGCACATTCCATTCTCATTTACAACCTGGGAACTCGACTTCCAGAAAGGCTGTGCTGCCCTAGTAACCAGAATTGGGAATGCAGAAATGCTGCCACCTTGTGGCTGTTTCCCACAACAGCAGCTTTCAACCCAGTGCTAATGGTCACTAAATATTCACACTCATTGCAGGCCTGTAAATGACACCTGCTGAAAAAAAAGAATCCTGGGTTCGAAAATTGACAAAAAAATTCAAAAGAGGGCAGCCTTCCCAGAAGACAATTTCAAGAGGTTTATTGTACTCACAGTTTTATCTGTTTTTGTTTAACAGAAATAAAAAAAGGCGTTGAATAATGCTGAACATTAGGAATTATTAGAGACATGCAAATCCAAATTACAAAAGCCTATCAGCTCACACCAGTCAGAATGGCAATCAGCAAAACTTCTGCAAACAATAAATGCTGAAGGGGTTGTGGAGAAATGCATTCCCTCGGCTCTAAGTGGGACATGGTAAGAGCCAGTAATGAAAACACAAAAGAGGTGCCTTGAAAAGGTAAATATTGAGCTACCATTCAATCAAGCATACCCACTGCTGGGCCTATTGCCTGAGAGGATGAGAATCAAACAGACACAGGCTGGCAATCCTGCACTCCAGCAATATTTACCATAGCCAACATTTGGAAGCAACGAAAGTGACCGTCAACAGAGGAATGCAGGAAGAAGTAGTGGTCCATGTACACAATGGAATATTACTCCAATAAAAACAAATATAAATTCAATTTTAAAAACCAAACATAAGCAAGGAGACATCAGCTTTTGGGGGTTTATGCGGGCACATTCCACTCTAATGTATAACCGAGGAACACCACGGGCAGGAAGGTCTGTTTCCCTTGTTCCCAGAGTGGGGCAAGTGGAAATACTGCCGCCCAATGGCCGTTACCTGCAACAGCAGCTTTAAAACCTGTGCTGAGGGTCACTTCATATGCACAAGTACTGGAGGGCTGTAAATGAAACCTGACCTCAAAATGTCTTCAGGGAGGTAATGGCCAAAATATTTTGAAATGTGGCACATACTCCAAGAAATCCATTTGAAGAGGTAAGCTGTACTCACAGTTTGAAGAAAAATAGGGCATGACTGAAAGCTGAATTTCAAGGGATTATGAGACGCATGCAAATCCAACCAAAAGGAGGTATCAACTCACACCACTCAAAATAAACATCATCAGAAACACTACAAAAAATAAATGTTGAAGGGGTTGTGGAGAAGTGCATACCCTCAACGTTAGGTGGGACGTAAGCTGGTAAGCGTCACTAATGAGAACAGAATGGAGGTGACTTTACAAGGTAAAAATCTGGCTACCATATGATCCAGCAGGCCCATCCTGGGCCTATAACCGAAGATACACAATTGGAAAGACACAGTCAGGCAAATGTGCATTGCAGCAGTATAACAATAGCCAAGACATGGAAGCAACCAAAAAGTCCATCAACAGATGAGTGGACAAAGAAGAAGTGGAACAGGTACAGATAGAATATTAGCCAAGGAGACAAATGACACAATGCCATTTTCAGCACCGTAGATGAGTCTGGAAGTAATCACGCAACTTGCAGTAAGTCAGAAAGTGAAAGACACATATCCTATATCACTTATAGGTGTTACCTAAAAATTGATACCAGTGAAGATATTTGCACAGAGACAGGCAGTGAGACATTCATTAAACAAACTTAGGGTTCACCAATGGAAAGATGTGAGGATTGGATACATTAGGATGTCAGGGTAAACAGAGATATACAAACAGGTGAAGTATATAATCACCGAAAACCTACGGAATACCAAGGGAAGACTACTCAACATTGAGTCATAACCTACATGGGAAAAGGATCCAAATGACAATGGATATATGTGTGTGTGTGTGTGTGTGTGTGTGTGTGTGTGTGTGTGTGTAAAACAACCACATCTTGCACACCTAGAACAATCAAAACATCGTAATCAAACTTGCTGTGATAAAAAATGAAAATTACATTTACAAAACGAACAAGAAGTAGTGAGATATAAACTTAAGGGGCTTATTCCTGGCACATTCCATTCTAATTTGCAACCTAGAACACGACTTCCATTGAGGCTCTGTGGGCCTAGTAACCACAGTTGGTAAAGGAGAACTGCTGCCGCCTTGTGGCCGTTTCACACAACAGCAGCTCAAAACGCAGTGCTGACGGTTGCTTGATAGTCAACATAATTGCACGCCTGTAAATGACACCTGCCCTCTAATCAAATCCTTGGGTCGTAAGTCGAGCAAAAATCACAAAAGACGTGCATATTTCAAAACGACATATTCAAGAGGCATATTTTATGCACATTTTTATTATTTTTCTTTTTTTCTGGTGTTAAAAAATAGGGCATGGAAAAACGCTCAACATCAGGAATTAATAAAGCCATGCAAATCCAGTCTACAAAAACGTTCACCTCACAGCCGTCAGAATGATCATCAGCAAAAACGTCTACAAAGGGTAAATGCTGAAGGGGTTTTAGACAACTGTGTACCCTCTAGCTGCTGGTGGGATGTAAGCTGGTAACAGCCAGTACTGAGACCAGAATGGACGTGTGTTTAAAGGTGAAAATTGTGCTACCATGTGATCTGGTAGGCCCAGTGATGGGCCTAACACCTGAGTAGACCAGAATCAAAAAGACACAGGCTGGAAATCCTGCACTGCAGCAACATGTACCATAGCCAAGACCTGGAAGAAACCAAAATGTCCATCAACAGAAAAATGCACCAAGAAGAAGTCGTCCATGTACACAATGGACTATTAGCCATGGAAAAGCATGGAACAGTGCCGTGGGCACCACCATAGAAGGATCTAGAGATAATCACCCAGCTTGAACTAAGAAAGAAACCGAAAGACAGGTATCCTATTACATCACTTATAGGTGCTATGTAAAACTTGATACCCATGAAATAATTTCCAAGAGAAGGACACTCATAGATTCAGAAAACCAAATTATGTTGAACCAAAGGGAAAGGTGTAAGGAATGTACGAATTAGGATATGGGGGTTAACAGACATGTACTAATACATGTGAAATATATAATCATAAAATACCTATGCAATGCCAAGAGAGGTCTACTCAACACTCTGGAATAAACTACACGGGAAAGGATCCAACGATGAAGAGATCGAAACATAGACATAATGAACCACATTCTGTACACCTAGAACACACACAACATTTTTCTCAAATTTGCTCTGAATAAAAATTAAATATAAAAAACAAACAAGAAGTAACAAGATATAAGCTCTTGGGGGTTTGCCCTGGCACATTCCACTCTAATTTGCAGCCTACCAACACGATTTCCAGGAAAGCTCTGTTGCCCCAAAACCCACAGTTGGAAATGTAGAAATGCTGCCGCCTCGTGGCCGTTTCACGCAAGAGCGGCTGCAAAACCACAGTTAAGGGTCACTTAACATTCACAAGGACTCAGGGCTGTAAAGGACACCTGCCCTCAAAAATTGTGCTGAGGTATGGAATGGCCAAAAAAATTCAAAACTGGCAAATTTTTTGTGGAGATACTATGAAGAGGTAAGTTTTACTCACGATTTTTCCAAAAAAAAGCAAAATGGATAAAAGCTCAACATCAGGTATTATCAGACTCATGCAAATTTAGCCTACAAAAAGGTTTCAACTCACGCAACTCAACTACCATCAGCAAAAAGTCTACAAACAATAAATGCTGAAGGTGTTTTAGAGAATTGTGTACCCTCTAGCTGCTGGTGAGATGTAAAGTGGTAAGAGCCAATAATGAGAACAGAAAGGAGCTGCGTTTAAAAGTAAAAATGGAGCCAGCATTCCATTCAGCAGGCCCAGCGCTGAGCCTCTCACCTGAGAAGACCAGAGTCGAGAAGGCACAGGCTGCAACATCTGCACTGCAGGAGTTTTCACAATAGCCAAGACACGGAAGCAACCAAAATGTCCATCAACAGATGAATGGATACAGAACAAGTGGTCCATGAACAAAATGGAATATTAGCCATGGAAAACAGTGAAACACTGCTCTTTGAGGCACCACAGATGAGCCTAGAGATAATCACAGAACATAAGGTAAGTCGGAAAGCAAAAGACATATCCTAGGATATCACTTATAGGCGTTATCTAACAACTGACACAAATGAACGTATTTTCACAGAGAAAGACACTCACAGACAAAGAAAACAAATTATTCTTATGTTAAAGGAAAGGTGGGGGCAATGGAAAATTAAGATTAGGGTTACCATACGTGTACAAACACCTACTAAATAGATATATCAAAAAGACCGATCATATAGCAAGGGAGGTCTACGGAACACTCGGCAATAATTTACATGGGAAGAGAATCTGTACATGAATATATATATATATGTATATATATATATATGTGTGTGTGTGTGTGTGTATATATATATATGTATATATATATATACATATATATATATAGTGTTCAAATGAACCAGATTTTGTACACATAAGACAAACAATATTCTAATCATTACCCTGATTTAAAAAATTAAAACAACGAACAAGAAATAATGGGACATAAACTTACCGGGGCTTTTCCTGGCACATTCCATTCTCATTTACAACCTGGGAACTCGACTTCCAGAAAGGCTGTGCTGCCCTAGTAACCCGAATTGGGAATGCAGAAATGCTGCCACCTTGTGGCTGTTTCCCACAACAGCAGCTTTCAACCCAGTGCTAATGGTCACTAAATATTCACACTCATTGCAGGCCTGTAAATGACACCTGCTGAAAAAAAAGAATCCTGGGTTCGAAAATTGACAAAAAAATTCAAAAGAGGGCAGCCTTCCCAGAAGACAATTTCAAGAGGTTTATTGTACTCACAGTTTTATCTGTTTTTGTTTAACAGAAATAAAAAAAGGCGTTGAATAATGCTGAACATTAGGAATTATTAGAGACATGCAAATCCAAATTACAAAAGCCTATCAGCTCACACCAGTCAGAATGGCAATCAGCAAAACTTCTGCAAACAATAAATGCTGAAGGGGTTGTGGAGAAATGCATTCCCTCGGCTCTAAGTGGGACATGGTAAGAGTCAGTAATGAAAACACAAAAGAGGTGCCTTGAAAAGGTAAATATTGAGCTACCATTCAATCAAGCATACCCACTGCTGGGCCTATTGCCTGAGAGGATGAGAATCAAACAGACACAGGCTGGCAATCCTGCACTCCAGCAATATTTACCATAGCCAACATTTGGAAGCAACGAAAGTGACCGTCAACAGAGGAATGCAGGAAGAAGTAGTGGTCCATGTACACAATGGAATATTACTCCAATAAAAACAAATATAAATTCAATTTTAAAAACCAAACATAAGCAAGGAGACATCAGCTTTTGGGGGTTTATGCGGGCACATTCCACTCTAATGTATAACCGAGGAACACCACGGGCAGGAAGGTCTGTTTCCCTTGTTCCCAGAGTGGGGCAAGTGGAAATACTGCCGCCCAATGGCCGTTACCTGCAACAGCAGCTTTAAAACCTGTGCTGAGGGTCACTTCATATGCACAAGTACTGGAGGGCTGTAAATGAAACCTGACCTCAAAATGTCTTCAGGGAGGTAATGGCCAAAATATTTTGAAATGTGGCACATACTCCAAGAAATCCATTTGAAGAGGTAAGCTGTACTCACAGTTTGAAGAAAAATAGGGCATGACTGAAAGCTGAATTTCAAGGGATTATGAGACGCATGCAAATCCAACCAAAAGGAGGTATCAACTCACACCACTCAAAATAAACATCATCAGAAACACTACAAAAAATAAATGTTGAAGGGGTTGTGGAGAAGTGCATACCCTCAACGTTAGGTGGGACGTAAGCTGGTAAGCGTCACTAATGAGAACAGAATGGAGGTGACTTTACAAGGTAAAAATCTGGCTACCATATGATCCAGCAGGCCCATCCTGGGCCTATAACCGAAGATACACAATTGGAAAGACACAGTCAGGCAAATGTGCATTGCAGCAGTATAACAATAGCCAAGACATGGAAGCAACCAAAAAGTCCATCAACAGATGAGTGGACAAAGAAGAAGTGGAACAGGTACAGATAGAATATTAGCCAAGGAGACAAATGACACAATGCCATTTTCAGCACCGTAGATGAGTCTGGAAGTAATCACGCAACTTGCAGTAAGTCAGAAAGTGAAAGACACATATCCTATATCACTTATAGGTGTTACCTAAAAATTGATACCAGTGAAGATATTTGCACAGAGACAGGCAGTGAGACATTCATTAAACAAACTTAGGGTTCACCAATGGAAAGATGTGAGGATTGGATACATTAGGATGTCAGGGTAAACAGAGATATACAAACAGGTGAAGTATATAATCACCGAAAACCTACGGAATACCAAGGGAAGACTACTCAACATTGAGTCATAACCTACATGGGAAAAGGATCCAAATGACAATGGATATATGTGTGTGTGTGTGTGTGTGTGTGTGTGTAAAACAACCACATCTTGCACACCTAGAACAATCAAAACATCGTAATCAAACTTGCTGTGATAAAAAATGAAAATTACATTTACAAAACGAACAAGAAGTAGTGAGATATAAACTTAAGGGGCTTCTTCCTGGCACATTCCATTCTAATTTGCAACCTAGAACACGACTTCCATTGAGGCTCTGTGGGCCTAGTAACCACAGTTGGTAAAGGAGAACTGCTGCCGCCTTGTGGCCGTTTCACACAACAGCAGCTCAAAACGCAGTGCTGACGGTTGCTTGATAGTCAACATAATTGCACGCCTGTAAATGACACCTGCCCTCTAATCAAATCCTTGGGTCGTAAATCGAGCAAAAATCACAAAAGACGTGCATATTTCAAAACGACATATTCAAGAGGCATATTTTATGCACATTTTTATTATTTTTCTTTTTTTCTGGTGTTAAAAAATAGGGCATGGAAAAACGCTCAACATCAGGAATTAATAAAGCCATGCAAATCCAGTCTACAAAAACGTTCACCTCACAGCCGTCAGAATGATCATCAGCAAAAACGTCTACAAAGGGTAAATGCTGAAGGGGTTTTAGACAACTGTGTACCCTCTAGCTGCTGGTGGGATGTAAGCTGGTAACAGCCAGTACTGAGACCAGAATGGACGTGTGTTTAAAGGTGAAAATTGTGCTACCATGTGATCTGGTAGGCCCAGTGATGGGCCTAACACCTGAGTAGACCAGAATCAAAAAGACACAGGCTGGAAATCCTGCACTGCAGCAACATGTACCATAGCCAAGACCTGGAAGAAACCAAAATGTCCATCAACAGAAAAATGCACCAAGAAGAAGTCGTCCATGTACACAATGGAATATTAGCCATGGAAAAGCATGGAACAGTGCCGTGGGCACCACCATAGAAGGATCTAGAGATAATCACCCAGCTTGAACTAAGAAAGAAACCGAAAGACAGGTATCCTATTACATCACTTATAGGTGCTATGTAAAACTTGATACCCATGAAATAATTTCCAAGAGAAGGACACTCATAGATTCAGAAAACCAAATTATGTTGAACCAAAGGGAAAGGTGTAAGGAATGTACGAATTAGGATATGGGGGTTAACAGACATGTACTAATACATGTGAAATATATAATCATAAAATACCTATGCAATGCCAAGAGAGGTCTACTCAACACTCTGGAATAAACTACACGGGAAAGGATCCAACGATGAAGAGATCGAAACATAGACATAATGAACCACATTCTGTACACCTAGAACACACACAACATTTTTCTCAAATTTGCTCTGAATAAAAATTAAATATAAAAAACAAACAAGAAGTAACAAGATATAAGCTCTTGGGGGTTTGCCCTGGCACATTCCACTCTAATTTGCAGCCTACCAACACGATTTCCAGGAAAGCTCTGTTGCCCCAAAACCCACAGTTGGAAATGTAGAAATGCTGCCGCCTCGTGGCCGTTTCACGCAAGAGCGGCTGCAAAACCACAGTTAAGGGTCACTTAACATTCACAAGGACTCAGGGCTGTAAAGGACACCTGCCCTCAAAAATTGTGCTGAGGTATGGAATGGCCAAAAAAATTCAAAACTGGCAAATTTTTTGTGGAGATACTATGAAGAGGTAAGTTTTACTCACGATTTTTCCAAAAAAAAGCAAAATGGATAAAAGCTCAACATCAGGTATTATCAGACTCATGCAAATTTAGCCTACAAAAAGGTTTCAACTCACGCAACTCAACTACCATCAGCAAAAAGTCTACAAACAATAAATGCTGAAGGTGTTTTAGAGAATTGTGTACCCTCTAGCTGCTGGTGAGATGTAAAGTGGTAAGAGCCAATAATGAGAACAGAAAGGAGCTGCGTTTAAAAGTAAAAATGGAGCCAGCATTCCATTCAGCAGGCCCAGCGCTGAGCCTCTCACCTGAGAAGACCAGAGTCGAGAAGGCACAGGCTGCAACATCTGCACTGCAGGAGTTTTCACAATAGCCAAGACACGGAAGCAACCAAAATGTCCATCAACAGATGAATGGATACAGAACAAGTGGTCCATGAACAAAATGGAATATTAGCCATGGAAAACAGTGAAACACTGCTCTTTGAGGCACCACAGATGAGCCTAGAGATAATCACAGAACATAAGGTAAGTCGGAAAGCAAAAGACATATCCTAGGATATCACTTATAGGCGTTATCTAACAACTGACACAAATGAACGTATTTTCACAGAGAAAGACACTCACAGACAAAGAAAACAAATTATTCTTATGTTAAAGGAAAGGTGGGGGCAATGGAAAATTAAGATTAGGGTTACCATACGTGTACAAACACCTACTAAATAGATATATCAAAAAGACCGATCATATAGCAAGGGAGGTCTATGGAACACTCGGCAATAATTTACATGGGAAGAGAATCTGTACATGAATATATATATATATATATATGTATATATATATATGTGTGTGTGTGTGTGTGTATATATATATATATATATATACATATATATATATATAGTGTTCAAATGAACCAGATTTTGTATACATAAGACAAACAATATTCTAATCATTACCCTGATTTAAAAAATTAAAACAACGAACAAGAAATAATGGGACATAAACTTACCGGGGCTTTTCCTGGCACATTCCATTCTCATTTACAACCTGGGAACTCGACTTCCAGAAAGGCTGTGCTGCCCTAGTAACCAGAATTGGGAATGCAGAAATGCTGCCACCTTGTGGCTGTTTCCCACAACAGCAGCTTTCAACCCAGTGCTAATGGTCACTAAATATTCACACTCATTGCAGGCCTGTAAATGACACCTGCTGAAAAAAAAGAATCCTGGGTTCGAAAATTGACAAAAAAATTCAAAAGAGGGCAGCCTTCCCAGAAGACAATTTCAAGAGGTTTATTGTACTCACAGTTTTATCTGTTTTTGTTTAACAGAAATAAAAAAAGGCGTTGAATAATGCTGAACATTAGGAATTATTAGAGACATGCAAATCCAAATTACAAAAGCCTATCAGCTCACACCAGTCAGAATGGCAATCAGCAAAACTTCTGCAAACAATAAATGCTGAAGGGGTTGTGGAGAAATGCATTCCCTCGGCTCTAAGTGGGACATGGTAAGAGCCAGTAATGAAAACACAAAAGAGGTGCCTTGAAAAGGTAAATATTGAGCTACCATTCAATCAAGCATACCCACTGCTGGGCCTATTGCCTGAGAGGATGAGAATCAAACAGACACAGGCTGGCAATCCTGCACTCCAGCAATATTTACCATAGCCAACATTTGGAAGCAACGAAAGTGACCGTCAACAGAGGAATGCAGGAAGAAGTAGTGGTCCATGTACACAATGGAATATTACTCCAATAAAAACAAATATAAATTCAATTTTAAAAACCAAACATAAGCAAGGAGACATCAGCTTTTGGGGGTTTATGCGGGCACATTCCACTCTAATGTATAACCGAGGAACACCACGGGCAGGAAGGTCTGTTTCCCTTGTTCCCAGAGTGGGGCAAGTGGAAATACTGCCGCCCAATGGCCGTTACCTGCAACAGCAGCTTTAAAACCTGTGCTGAGGGTCACTTCATATGCACAAGTACTGGAGGGCTGTAAATGAAACCTGACCTCAAAATGTCTTCAGGGAGGTAATGGCCAAAATATTTTGAAATGTGGCACATACTCCAAGAAATCCATTTGAAGAGGTAAGCTGTACTCACAGTTTGAAGAAAAATAGGGCATGACTGAAAGCTGAATTTCAAGGGATTATGAGACGCATGCAAATCCAACCAAAAGGAGGTATCAACTCACACCACTCAAAATAAACATCATCAGAAACACTACAAAAAATAAATGTTGAAGGGGTTGTGGAGAAGTGCATACCCTCAACGTTAGGTGGGACGTAAGCTGGTAAGCGTCACTAATGAGAACAGAATGGAGGTGACTTTACAAGGTAAAAATCTGGCTACCATATGATCCAGCAGGCCCATCCTGGGCCTATAACCGAAGATACACAATTGGAAAGACACAGTCAGGCAAATGTGCATTGCAGCAGTATAACAATAGCCAAGACATGGAAGCAACCAAAAAGTCCATCAACAGATGAGTGGACAAAGAAGAAGTGGAACAGGTACAGATAGAATATTAGCCAAGGAGACAAATGACACAATGCCATTTTCAGCACCGTAGATGAGTCTGGAAGTAATCACGCAACTTGCAGTAAGTCAGAAAGTGAAAGACACATATCCTATATCACTTATAGGTGTTACCTAAAAATTGATACCAGTGAAGATATTTGCACAGAGACAGGCAGTGAGACATTCATTAAACAAACTTAGGGTTCACCAATGGAAAGATGTGAGGATTGGATACATTAGGATGTCAGGGTAAACAGAGATATACAAACAGGTGAAGTATATAATCACCGAAAACCTACGGAATACCAAGGGAAGACTACTCAACATTGAGTCATAACCTACATGGGAAAAGGATCCAAATGACAATGGATATATGTGTGTGTGTGTGTGTGTGTGTGTGTAAAACAACCACATCTTGCACACCTAGAACAATCAAAACATCGTAATCAAACTTGCTGTGATAAAAAATGAAAATTACATTTACAAAACGAACAAGAAGTAGTGAGATATAAACTTAAGGGGCTTCTTCCTGGCACATTCCATTCTAATTTGCAACCTAGAACACGACTTCCATTGAGGCTCTGTGGGCCTAGTAACCACAGTTGGTAAAGGAGAACTGCTGCCGCCTTGTGGCCGTTTCACACAACAGCAGCTCAAAACGCAGTGCTGACGGTTGCTTGATAGTCAACATAATTGCACGCCTGTAAATGACACCTGCCCTCTAATCAAATCCTTGGGTCGTAAGTCGAGCAAAAATCACAAAAGACGTGCATATTTCAAAACGACATATTCAAGAGGCATATTTTATGCACATTTTTATTATTTTTCTTTTTTTCTGGTGTTAAAAAATAGGGCATGGAAAAACGCTCAACATCAGGAATTAATAAAGCCATGCAAATCCAGTCTACAAAAACGTTCACCTCACAGCCGTCAGAATGATCATCAGCAAAAACGTCTACAAAGGGTAAATGCTGAAGGGGTTTTAGACAACTGTGTACCCTCTAGCTGCTGGTGGGATGTAAGCTGGTAACAGCCAGTACTGAGACCAGAATGGACGTGTGTTTAAAGGTGAAAATTGTGCTACCATGTGATCTGGTAGGCCCAGTGATGGGCCTAACACCTGAGTAGACCAGAATCAAAAAGACACAGGCTGGAAATCCTGCACTGCAGCAACATGTACCATAGCCAAGACCTGGAAGAAACCAAAATGTCCATCAACAGAAAAATGCACCAAGAAGAAGTCGTCCATGTACACAATGGACTATTAGCCATGGAAAAGCATGGAACAGTGCCGTGGGCACCACCATAGAAGGATCTAGAGATAATCACCCAGCTTGAACTAAGAAAGAAACCGAAAGACAGGTATCCTATTACATCACTTATAGGTGCTATGTAAAACTTGATACCCATGAAATAATTTCCAAGAGAAGGACACTCATAGATTCAGAAAACCAAATTATGTTGAACCAAAGGGAAAGGTGTAAGGAATGTACGAATTAGGATATGGGGGTTAACAGACATGTACTAATACATGTGAAATATATAATCATAAAATACCTATGCAATGCCAAGAGAGGTCTACTCAACACTCTGGAATAAACTACACGGGAAAGGATCCAACGATGAAGAGATCGAAACATAGACATAATGAACCACATTCTGTACACCTAGAACACACACAACATTTTTCTCAAATTTGCTCTGAATAAAAATTAAATATAAAAAACAAACAAGAAGTAACAAGATATAAGCTCTTGGGGGTTTGCCCTGGCACATTCCACTCTAATTTGCAGCCTACCAACACGATTTCCAGGAAAGCTCTGTTGCCCCAAAACCCACAGTTGGAAATGTAGAAATGCTGCCGCCTCGTGGCCGTTTCACGCAAGAGCGGCTGCAAAACCACAGTTAAGGGTCACTTAACATTCACAAGGACTCAGGGCTGTAAAGGACACCTGCCCTCAAAAATTGTGCTGAGGTATGGAATGGCCAAAAAAATTCAAAACTGGCAAATTTTTTGTGGAGATACTA
This sequence comes from Leucopleurus acutus, assembly GCF_964270905.1. Lineage (NCBI taxonomy): Eukaryota > Metazoa > Chordata > Mammalia > Artiodactyla > Delphinidae > Leucopleurus > Leucopleurus acutus. The sequence goes on from NW_028139021.1 coordinate 267,401, forward strand.
TGAAGAGGTAAGTTTTACTCACGATTTTTCCAAAAAAAAGCAAAATGGATAAAAGCTCAACATCAGGTATTATCAGACTCATGCAAATTTAGCCTACAAAAAGGTTTCAACTCACGCAACTCAACTACCATCAGCAAAAAGTCTACAAACAATAAATGCTGAAGGTGTTTTAGAGAATTGTGTACCCTCTAGCTGCTGGTGAGATGTAAAGTGGTAAGAGCCAATAATGAGAACAGAAAGGAGCTGCGTTTAAAAGTAAAAATGGAGCCAGCATTCCATTCAGCAGGCCCAGCGCTGAGCCTCTCACCTGAGAAGACCAGAGTCGAGAAGGCACAGGCTGCAACATCTGCACTGCAGGAGTTTTCACAATAGCCAAGACACGGAAGCAACCAAAATGTCCATCAACAGATGAATGGATACAGAACAAGTGGTCCATGAACAAAATGGAATATTAGCCATGGAAAACAGTGAAACACTGCTCTTTGAGGCACCACAGATGAGCCTAGAGATAATCACAGAACATAAGGTAAGTCGGAAAGCAAAAGACATATCCTAGGATATCACTTATAGGCGTTATCTAACAACTGACACAAATGAACGTATTTTCACAGAGAAAGACACTCACAGACAAAGAAAACAAATTATTCTTATGTTAAAGGAAAGGTGGGGGCAATGGAAAATTAAGATTAGGGTTACCATACGTGTACAAACACCTACTAAATAGATATATCAAAAAGACCGATCATATAGCAAGGGAGGTCTACGGAACACTCGGCAATAATTTACATGGGAAGAGAATCTGTACATGAATATATATATATATGTATATATATATATATGTGTGTGTGTGTGTGTGTATATATATATATGTATATATATATATACATATATATATATAGTGTTCAAATGAACCAGATTTTGTACACATAAGACAAACAATATTCTAATCATTACCCTGATTTAAAAAATTAAAACAACGAACAAGAAATAATGGGACATAAACTTACCGGGGCTTTTCCTGGCACATTCCATTCTCATTTACAACCTGGGAACTCGACTTCCAGAAAGGCTGTGCTGCCCTAGTAACCCGAATTGGGAATGCAGAAATGCTGCCACCTTGTGGCTGTTTCCCACAACAGCAGCTTTCAACCCAGTGCTAATGGTCACTAAATATTCACACTCATTGCAGGCCTGTAAATGACACCTGCTGAAAAAAAAGAATCCTGGGTTCGAAAATTGACAAAAAAATTCAAAAGAGGGCAGCCTTCCCAGAAGACAATTTCAAGAGGTTTATTGTACTCACAGTTTTATCTGTTTTTGTTTAACAGAAATAAAAAAAGGTGTTGAATAATGCTGAACATTAGGAATTATTAGAGACATGCAAATCCAAATTACAAAAGCCTATCAGCTCACACCAGTCAGAATGGCAATCAGCAAAACTTCTGCAAACAATAAATGCTGAAGGGGTTGTGGAGAAATGCATTCCCTCGGCTCTAAGTGGGACATGGTAAGAGTCAGTAATGAAAACACAAAAGAGGTGCCTTGAAAAGGTAAATATTGAGCTACCATTCAATCAAGCATACCCACTGCTGGGCCTATTGCCTGAGAGGATGAGAATCAAACAGACACAGGCTGGCAATCCTGCACTCCAGCAATATTTACCATAGCCAACATTTGGAAGCAACGAAAGTGACCGTCAACAGAGGAATGCAGGAAGAAGTAGTGGTCCATGTACACAATGGAATATTACTCCAATAAAAACAAATATAAATTCAATTTTAAAAACCAAACATAAGCAAGGAGACATCAGCTTTTGGGGGTTTATGCGGGCACATTCCACTCTAATGTATAACCGAGGAACACCACGGGCAGGAAGGTCTGTTTCCCTTGTTCCCAGAGTGGGGCAAGTGGAAATACTGCCGCCCAATGGCCGTTACCTGCAACAGCAGCTTTAAAACCTGTGCTGAGGGTCACTTCATATGCACAAGTACTGGAGGGCTGTAAATGAAACCTGACCTCAAAATGTCTTCAGGGAGGTAATGGCCAAAATATTTTGAAATGTGGCACATACTCCAAGAAATCCATTTGAAGAGGTAAGCTGTACTCACAGTTTGAAGAAAAATAGGGCATGACTGAAAGCTGAATTTCAAGGGATTATGAGACGCATGCAAATCCAACCAAAAGGAGGTATCAACTCACACCACTCAAAATAAACATCATCAGAAACACTACAAAAAATAAATGTTGAAGGGGTTGTGGAGAAGTGCATACCCTCAACGTTAGGTGGGACGTAAGCTGGTAAGCGTCACTAATGAGAACAGAATGGAGGTGACTTTACAAGGTAAAAATCTGGCTACCATATGATCCAGCAGGCCCATCCTGGGCCTATAACCGAAGATACACAATTGGAAAGACACAGTCAGGCAAATGTGCATTGCAGCAGTATAACAATAGCCAAGACATGGAAGCAACCAAAAAGTCCATCAACAGATGAGTGGACAAAGAAGAAGTGGAACAGGTACAGATAGAATATTAGCCAAGGAGACAAATGACACAATGCCATTTTCAGCACCGTAGATGAGTCTGGAAGTAATCACGCAACTTGCAGTAAGTCAGAAAGTGAAAGACACATATCCTATATCACTTATAGGTGTTACCTAAAAATTGATACCAGTGAAGATATTTGCACAGAGACAGGCAGTGAGACATTCATTAAACAAACTTAGGGTTCACCAATGGAAAGATGTGAGGATTGGATACATTAGGATGTCAGGGTAAACAGAGATATACAAACAGGTGAAGTATATAATCACCGAAAACCTACGGAATACCAAGGGAAGACTACTCAACATTGAGTCATAACCTACATGGGAAAAGGATCCAAATGACAATGGATATATGTGTGTGTGTGTGTGTGTGTGTGTGTGTAAAACAACCACATCTTGCACACCTAGAACAATCAAAACATCGTAATCAAACTTGCTGTGATAAAAAATGAAAATTACATTTACAAAACGAACAAGAAGTAGTGAGATATAAACTTAAGGGGCTTCTTCCTGGCACATTCCATTCTAATTTGCAACCTAGAACACGACTTCCATTGAGGCTCTGTGGGCCTAGTAACCACAGTTGGTAAAGGAGAACTGCTGCCGCCTTGTGGCCGTTTCACACAACAGCAGCTCAAAACGCAGTGCTGACGGTTGCTTGATAGTCAACATAATTGCACGCCTGTAAATGACACCTGCCCTCTAATCAAATCCTTGGGTCGTAAATCGAGCAAAAATCACAAAAGACGTGCATATTTCAAAACGACATATTCAAGAGGCATATTTTATGCACATTTTTATTATTTTTCTTTTTTTCTGGTGTTAAAAAATAGGGCATGGAAAAACGCTCAACATCAGGAATTAATAAAGCCATGCAAATCCAGTCTACAAAAACGTTCACCTCACAGCCGTCAGAATGATCATCAGCAAAAACGTCTACAAAGGGTAAATGCTGAAGGGGTTTTAGACAACTGTGTACCCTCTAGCTGCTGGTGGGATGTAAGCTGGTAACAGCCAGTACTGAGACCAGAATGGACGTGTGTTTAAAGGTGAAAATTGTGCTACCATGTGATCTGGTAGGCCCAGTGATGGGCCTAACACCTGAGTAGACCAGAATCAAAAAGACACAGGCTGGAAATCCTGCACTGCAGCAACATGTACCATAGCCAAGACCTGGAAGAAACCAAAATGTCCATCAACAGAAAAATGCACCAAGAAGAAGTCGTCCATGTACACAATGGAATATTAGCCATGGAAAAGCATGGAACAGTGCCGTGGGCACCACCATAGAAGGATCTAGAGATAATCACCCAGCTTGAACTAAGAAAGAAACCGAAAGACAGGTATCCTATTACATCACTTATAGGTGCTATGTAAAACTTGATACCCATGAAATAATTTCCAAGAGAAGGACACTCATAGATTCAGAAAACCAAATTATGTTGAACCAAAGGGAAAGGTGTAAGGAATGTACGAATTAGGATATGGGGGTTAACAGACATGTACTAATACATGTGAAATATATAATCATAAAATACCTATGCAATGCCAAGAGAGGTCTACTCAACACTCTGGAATAAACTACACGGGAAAGGATCCAACGATGAAGAGATCGAAACATAGACATAATGAACCACATTCTGTACACCTAGAACACACACAACATTTTTCTCAAATTTGCTCTGAATAAAAATTAAATATAAAAAACAAACAAGAAGTAACAAGATATAAGCTCTTGGGGGTTTGCCCTGGCACATTCCACTCTAATTTGCAGCCTACCAACACGATTTCCAGGAAAGCTCTGTTGCCCCAAAACCCACAGTTGGAAATGTAGAAATGCTGCCGCCTCGTGGCCGTTTCACGCAAGAGCGGCTGCAAAACCACAGTTAAGGGTCACTTAACATTCACAAGGACTCAGGGCTGTAAAGGACACCTGCCCTCAAAAATTGTGCTGAGGTATGGAATGGCCAAAAAAATTCAAAACTGGCAAATTTTTTGTGGAGATACTATGAAGAGGTAAGTTTTACTCACGATTTTTCCAAAAAAAAGCAAAATGGATAAAAGCTCAACATCAGGTATTATTAGACTCATGCAAATTTAGCCTACAAAAAGGTTTCAACTCACGCAACTCAACTACCATCAGCAAAAAGTCTACAAACAATAAATGCTGAAGGTGTTTTAGAGAATTGTGTACCCTCTAGCTGCTGGTGAGATGTAAAGTGGTAAGAGCCAATAATGAGAACAGAAAGGAGCTGCGTTTAAAAGTAAAAATGGAGCCAGCATTCCATTCAGCAGGCCCAGCGCTGAGCCTCTCACCTGAGAAGACCAGAGTCGAGAAGGCACAGGCTGCAACATCTGCACTGCAGGAGTTTTCACAATAGCCAAGACACGGAAGCAACCAAAATGTCCATCAACAGATGAATGGATACAGAACAAGTGGTCCATGAACAAAATGGAATATTAGCCATGGAAAACAGTGAAACACTGCTCTTTGAGGCACCACAGATGAGCCTAGAGATAATCACAGACCATAAGGTAAGTCGGAAAGCAAAAGACATATCCTAGGATATCACTTATAGGCGTTATCTAACAACTGACACAAATGAACGTATTTTCACAGAGAAAGACACTCACAGACAAAGAAAACAAATTATTCTTATGTTAAAGGAAAGGTGGGGGCAATGGAAAATTAAGATTAGGGTTACCATACGTGTACAAACACCTACTAAATAGATATATCAAAAAGACCGATCATATAGCAAGGGAGGTCTATGGAACACTCGGCAATAATTTACATGGGAAGAGAATCTGTACATGAATATATATATATATATATGTATATATATATATATGTGTGTGTGTGTGTGTGTGTATATATATATATATATACATATATATATATATATAGTGTTCAAATGAACCAGATTTTGTATACATAAGACAAACAATATTCTAATCATTACCCTGATTTAAAAAATTAAAAAACGAACAAGAAATAATGGGACATAAACTTACCGGGGCTTTTCCTGGCACATTCCATTCTCATTTACAACCTGGGAACTCGACTTCCAGAAAGGCTGTGCTGCCCTAGTAACCAGAATTGGGAATGCAGAAATGCTGCCACCTTGTGGCTGTTTCCCACAACAGCAGCTTTCAACCCAGTGCTAATGGTCACTAAATATTCACACTCATTGCAGGCCTGTAAATGACACCTGCTGAAAAAAAAGAATCCTGGGTTCGAAAATTGACAAAAAAATTCAAAAGAGGGCAGCCTTCCCAGAAGACAATTTCAAGAGGTTTATTGTACTCACAGTTTTATCTGTTTTTGTTTAACAGAAATAAAAAAAGGCGTTGAATAATGCTGAACATTAGGAATTATTAGAGACATGAAAATCCAAATTACAAAAGCCTATCAGCTCACACCAGTCAGAATGGCAATCAGCAAAACTTCTGCAAACAATAAATGCTGAAGGGGTTGTGGAGAAATGCATTCCCTCGGCTCTAAGTGGGACATGGTAAGAGTCAGTAATGAAAACACAAAAGAGGTGCCTTGAAAAGGTAAATATTGAGCTACCATTCAATCAAGCATACCCACTGCTGGGCCTATTGCCTGAGAGGATGAGAATCAAACAGACACAGGCTGGCAATCCTGCACTCCAGCAATATTTACCATAGCCAACATTTGGAAGCAACGAAAGTGACCGTCAACAGAGGAATGCAGGAAGAAGTAGTGGTCCATGTACACAATGGAATATTACTCCAATAAAAACAAATATAAATTCAATTTTAAAAACCAAACATAAGCAAGGAGACATCAGCTTTTGGGGGTTTATGCGGGCACATTCCACTCTAATGTATAACCGAGGAACACCACGGGCAGGAAGGTCTGTTTCCCTTGTTCCCAGAGTGGGGCAAGTGGAAATACTGCCGCCCAATGGCCGTTACCTGCAACAGCAGCTTTAAAACCTGTGCTGAGGGTCACTTCATATGCACAAGTACTGGAGGGCTGTAAATGAAACCTGACCTCAAAATGTCTTCAGGGAGGTAATGGCCAAAATATTTTGAAATGTGGCACATACTCCAAGAAATCCATTTGAAGAGGTAAGCTGTACTCACAGTTTGAAGAAAAATAGGGCATGACTGAAAGCTGAATTTCAAGGGATTATGAGACGCATGCAAATCCAACCAAAAGGAGGTATCAACTCACACCACTCAAAATAAACATCATCAGAAACACTACAAAAAATAAATGTTGAAGGGGTTGTGGAGAAGTGCATACCCTCAACGTTAGGTGGGACGTAAGCTGGTAAGCGTCACTAATGAGAACAGAATGGAGGTGACTTTACAAGGTAAAAATCTGGCTACCATATGATCCAGCAGGCCCATCCTGGGCCTATAACCGAAGATACACAATTGGAAAGACACAGTCAGGCAAATGTGCATTGCAGCAGTATAACAATAGCCAAGACATGGAAGCAACCAAAAAGTCCATCAACAGATGAGTGGACAAAGAAGAAGTGGAACAGGTACAGATAGAATATTAGCCAAGGAGACAAATGACACAATGCCATTTTCAGCACCGTAGATGAGTCTGGAAGTAATCACGCAACTTGCAGTAAGTCAGAAAGTGAAAGACACATATCCTATATCACTTATAGGTGTTACCTAAAAATTGATACCAGTGAAGATATTTGCACAGAGACAGGCAGTGAGACATTCATTAAACAAACTTAGGGTTCACCAATGGAAAGATGTGAGGATTGGATACATTAGGATGTCAGGGTAAACAGAGATATACAAACAGGTGAAGTATATAATCACCGAAAACCTACGGAATACCAAGGGAAGACTACTCAACATTGAGTCATAACCTACATGGGAAAAGGATCCAAATGACAATGGATATATGTGTGTGTGTGTGTGTGTGTGTGTGTGTGTGTGTAAAACAACCACATCTTGCACACCTAGATCAAAACATCGTAATCAAACTTGCTGTGATAAAAAATGAAAATTACATTTACAAAACGAACAAGAAGTAGTGAGATATAAACTTAAGGGGCTTCTTCCTGGCACATTCCATTCTAATTTGCAACCTAGAACACGACTTCCATTGAGGCTCTGTGGGCCTAGTAACCACAGTTGGTAAAGGAGAACTGCTGCCGCCTTGTGGCCGTTTCACACAACAGCAGCTCAAAACGCAGTGCTGACGGTTGCTTGATAGTCAACATAATTGCACGCCTGTAAATGACACCTGCCCTCTAATCAAATCCTTGGGTCGTAAGTCGAGCAAAAATCACAAAAGACGTGCATATTTCAAAACGACATATTCAAGAGGCATATTTTATGCACATTTTTATTATTTTTCTTTTTTTCTGGTGTTAAAAAATAGGGCATGGAAAAACGCTCAACATCAGGAATTAATAAAGCCATGCAAATCCAGTCTACAAAAACGTTCACCTCACAGCCGTCAGAATGATCATCAGCAAAAACGTCTACAAAGGGTAAATGCTGAAGGGGTTTTAGACAACTGTGTACCCTCTAGCTGCTGGTGGGATGTAAGCTGGTAACAGCCAGTACTGAGACCAGAATGGACGTGTGTTTAAAGGTGAAAATTGTGCTACCATGTGATCTGGTAGGCCCAGTGATGGGCCTAACACCTGAGTAGACCAGAATCAAAAAGACACAGGCTGGAAATCCTGCACTGCAGCAACATGTACCATAGCCAAGACCTGGAAGAAACCAAAATGTCCATCAACAGAAAAATGCACCAAGAAGAAGTCGTCCATGTACACAATGGAATATTAGCCATGGAAAAGCATGGAACAGTGCCGTGGGCACCACCATAGAAGGATCTAGAGATAATCACCCAGCTTGAACTAAGAAAGAAACCGAAAGACAGGTATCCTATTACATCACTTATAGGTGCTATGTAAAACTTGATACCCATGAAATAATTTCCAAGAGAAGGACACTCATAGATTCAGAAAACCAAATTATGTTGAACCAAAGGGAAAGGTGTAAGGAATGTACGAATTAGGATATGGGGGTTAACAGACATGTACTAATACATGTGAAATATATAATCATAAAATACCTATGCAATGCCAAGAGAGGTCTACTCAACACTCTGGAATAAACTACACGGGAAAGGATCCAACGATGAAGAGATCGAAACATAGACATAATGAACCACATTCTGTACACCTAGAACACACACAACATTTTTCTCAAATTTGCTCTGAATAAAAATTAAATATAAAAAACAAACAAGAAGTAACAAGATATAAGCTCTTGGGGGTTTGCCCTGGCACATTCCACTCTAATTTGCAGCCTACCAACACGATTTCCAGGAAAGCTCTGTTGCCCCAAAACCCACAGTTGGAAATGTAGAAATGCTGCCGCCTCGTGGCCGTTTCACGCAAGAGCGGCTGCAAAACCACAGTTAAGGGTCACTTAACATTCACAAGGACTCAGGGCTGTAAAGGACACCTGCCCTCAAAAATTGTGCTGAGGTATGGAATGGCCAAAAAAATTCAAAACTGGCAAATTTTTTGTGGAGATACTATGAAGAGGTAAGTTTTACTCACGATTTTTCCAAAAAAAAGCAAAATGGATAAAAGCTCAACATCAGGTATTATCAGACTCATGCAAATTTAGCCTACAAAAAGGTTTCAACTCACGCAACTCAACTACCATCAGCAAAAAGTCTACAAACAATAAATGCTGAAGGTGTTTTAGAGAATTGTGTACCCTCTAGCTGCTGGTGAGATGTAAAGTGGTAAGAGCCAATAATGAGAACAGAAAGGAGCTGCGTTTAAAAGTAAAAATGGAGCCAGCATTCCATTCAGCAGGCCCAGCGCTGAGCCTCTCACCTGAGAAGACCAGAGTCGAGAAGGCACAGGCTGCAACATCTGCACTGCAGGAGTTTTCACAATAGCCAAGACACAGAAGCAACCAAAATGTCCATCAACAGATGAATGGATAAAGAACAAGTGGTCCATGAACAAAATGGAATATTAGCCATGGAAAACAGTGAAACACTGCTCTTTGAGGCACCACAGATGAGCCTAGAGATAATCACAGAACATAAGGTAAGTCGGAAAGCAAAAGACATATCCTAGGATATCACTTATAGGCGTTATCTAACAACTGACACAAATGAACGTATTTTCACAGAGAAAGACACTCACAGACAAAGAAAACAAATTATTCTTATGTTAAAGGAAAGGTGGGGGCAATGGAAAATTAAGATTAGGGTTACCATACGTGTACAAACACCTACTAAATAGATATATCAAAAAGACCGATCATATAGCAAGGGAGGTCTACGGAACACTCGGCAATAATTTACATGGGAAGAGAATCTGTACATGAATATATATATATATATATGTATATATATATATATGTGTGTGTGTGTGTGTGTATATATATATATATATATACATATATATATATATAGTGTTCAAATGAACCAGATTTTGTATACATAAGACAAACAATATTCTAATCATTACCCTGATTTAAAAAATTAAAACAACGAACAAGAAATAATGGGACATAAACTTACCGGGGCTTTTCCTGGCACATTCCATTCTCATTTACAACCTGGGAACTCGACTTCCAGAAAGGCTGTGCTGCCCTAGTAACCCGAATTGGGAATGCAGAAATGCTGCCACCTTGTGGCTGTTTCCCACAACAGCAGCTTTCAACCCAGTGCTAATGGTCACTAAATATTCACACTCATTGCAGGCCTGTAAATGACACCTGCTGAAAAAAAAGAATCCTGGGTTCGAAAATTGACAAAAAAATTCAAAAGAGGGCAGCCTTCCCAGAAAACAATTTCAAGAGGTTTATTGTACTCACAGTTTTATCTGTTTTTGTTTAACAGAAATAAAAAAAGGCGTTGAATAATGCTGAACATTAGGAATTATTAGAGACATGCAAATCCAAATTACAAAAGCCTATCAGCTCACACCAGTCAGAATGGCAATCAGCAAAACTTCTGCAAACAATAAATGCTGAAGTGGTTGTGGAGAAATGCATTCCCTCGGCTCTAAGTGGGACATGGTAAGAGCCAGTAATGAAAACACAAAAGAGGTGCCTTGAAAAGGTAAATATTGAGCTACCATTCAATCAAGCATACCCACTGCTGGGCCTATTGCCTGAGAGGATGAGAATCAAACAGACACAGGCTGGCAATCCTGCACTCCAGCAATATTTACCATAGCCAACATTTGGAAGCAACGAAAGTGACCGTCAACAGAGGAATGCAGGAAGAAGTAGTGGTCCATGTACACAATGGAATATTACTCCAATAAAAACAAATATAAATTCAATTTTAAAAACCAAACATAAGCAAGGAGACATCAGCTTTTGGGGGTTTATGCGGGCACATTCCACTCTAATGTATAACCGAGGAACACCACGGGCAGGAAGGTCTGTTTCCCTTGTTCCCAGAGTGGGGCAAGTGGAAATACTGCCGCCCAATGGCCGTTACCTGCAACAGCAGCTTTAAAACCTGTGCTGAGGGTCACTTCATATGCACAAGTACTGGAGGGCTGTAAATGAAACCTGACCTCAAAATGTCTTCAGGGAGGTAATGGCCAAAATATTTTGAAATGTGGCACATACTCCAAGAAATCCATTTGAAGAGGTAAGCTGTACTCACAGTTTGAAGAAAAATAGGGCATGACTGAAAGCTGAATTTCAAGGGATTATGAGACGCATGCAAATCCAACCAAAAGGAGGTATCAACTCACACCACTCAAAATAAACATCATCAGAAACACTACAAAAAATAAATGTTGAAGGGGTTGTGGAGAAGTGCATACCCTCAACGTTAGGTGGGACGTAAGCTGGTAAGCGTCACTAATGAGAACAGAATGGAGGTGACTTTACAAGGTAAAAATCTGGCTACCATATGATCCAGCAGGCCCATCCTGGGCCTATAACCGAAGATACACAATTGGAAAGACACAGTCAGGCAAATGTGCATTGCAGCAGTATAACAATAGCCAAGACATGGAAGCAACCAAAAAGTCCATCAACAGATGAGTGGACAAAGAAGAAGTGGAACAGGTACAGATAGAATATTAGCCAAGGAGACAAATGACACAATGCCATTTTCAGCACCGTAGATGAGTCTGGAAGTAATCACGCAACTTGCAGTAAGTCAGAAAGTGAAAGACACATATCCTATATCACTTATAGGTGTTACCTAAAAATTGATACCAGTGAAGATATTTGCACAGAGACAGGCAGTGAGACATTCATTAAACAAACTTAGGGTTCACCAATGGAAAGATGTGAGGATTGGATACATTAGGATGTCAGGGTAAACAGAGATATACAAACAGGTGAAGTATATAATCACCGAAAACCTACGGAATACCAAGGGAAGACTACTCAACATTGAGTCATAACCTACATGGGAAAAGGATCCAAATGACAATGGATATATGTGTGTGTGTGTGTGTGTGTGTGTGTGTAAAACAACCACATCTTGCACACCTAGAACAATCAAAACATCGTAATCAAACTTGCTGTGATAAAAAATGAAAATTACATTTACAAAACGAACAAGAAGTAGTGAGATATAAACTTAAGGGGCTTCTTCCTGGCACATTCCATTCTAATTTGCAACCTAGAACACGACTTCCATTGAGGCTCTGTGGGCCTAGTAACCACAGTTGGTAAAGGAGAACTGCTGCCGCCTTGTGGCCGTTTCACACAACAGCAGCTCAAAACGCAGTGCTGACGGTTGCTTGATAGTCAACATAATTGCACGCCTGTAAATGACACCTGCCCTCTAATCAAATCCTTGGGTCGTAAATCGAGCAAAAATCACAAAAGACGTGCATATTTCAAAACGACATATTCAAGAGGCATATTTTATGCACATTTTTATTATTTTTCTTTTTTTCTGGTGTTAAAAAATAGGGCATGGAAAAACGCTCAACATCAGGAATTAATAAAGCCATGCAAATCCAGTCTACAAAAACGTTCACCTCACAGCCGTCAGAATGATCATCAGCAAAAACGTCTACAAAGGGTAAATGCTGAAGGGGTTTTAGACAACTGTGTACCCTCTAGCTGCTGGTGGGATGTAAGCTGGTAACAGCCAGTACTGAGACCAGAATGGACGTGTGTTTAAAGGTGAAAATTGTGCTACCATGTGATCTGGTAGGCCCAGTGATGGGCCTAACACCTGAGTAGACCAGAATCAAAAAGACACAGGCTGGAAATCCTGCACTGCAGCAACATGTACCATAGCCAAGACCTGGAAGAAACCAAAATGTCCATCAACAGAAAAATGCACCAAGAAGAAGTCGTCCATGTACACAATGGAATATTAGCCATGGAAAAGCATGGAACAGTGCCGTGGGCACCACCATAGAAGGATCTAGAGATAATCACCCAGCTTGAACTAAGAAAGAAACCGAAAGACAGGTATCCTATTACATCACTTATAGGTGCTATGTAAAACTTGATACCCATGAAATAATTTCCAAGAGAAGGACACTCATAGATTCAGAAAACCAAATTATGTTGAACCAAAGGGAAAGGTGTAAGGAATGTACGAATTAGGATATGGGGGTTAACAGACATGTACTAATACATGTGAAATATATAATCATAAAATACCTATGCAATGCCAAGAGAGGTCTACTCAACACTCTGGAATAAACTACACGGGAAAGGATCCAACGATGAAGAGATCGAAACATAGACATAATGAACCACATTCTGTACACCTAGAACACACACAACATTTTTCTCAAATTTGCTCTGAATAAAAATTAAATATAAAAAACAAACAAGAAGTAACAAGATATAAGCTCTTGGGGGTTTGCCCTGGCACATTCCACTCTAATTTGCAGCCTACCAACACGATTTCCAGGAAAGCTCTGTTGCCCCAAAACCCACAGTTGGAAATGTAGAAATGCTGCCGCCTCGTGGCCGTTTCACGCAAGAGCGGCTGCAAAACCACAGTTAAGGGTCACTTAACATTCACAAGGACTCAGGGCTGTAAAGGACACCTGCCCTCAAAAATTGTGCTGAGGTATGGAATGGCCAAAAAAATTCAAAACTGGCAAATTTTTTGTGGAGATACTATGAAGAGGTAAGTTTTACTCACGATTTTTCCAAAAAAAAGCAAAATGGATAAAAGCTCAACATCAGGTATTATCAGACTCATGCAAATTTAGCCTACAAAAAGGTTTCAACTCACGCAACTCAACTACCATCAGCAAAAAGTCTACAAACAATAAATGCTGAAGGTGTTTTAGAGAATTGTGTACCCTCTAGCTGCTGGTGAGATGTAAAGTGGTAAGAGCCAATAATGAGAACAGAAAGGAGCTGCGTTTAAAAGTAAAAATGGAGCCAGCATTCCATTCAGCAGGCCCAGCGCTGAGCCTCTCACCTGAGAAGACCAGAGTCGAGAAGGCACAGGCTGCAACATCTGCACTGCAGGAGTTTTCACAATAGCCAAGACACGGAAGCAACCAAAATGTCCATCAACAGATGAATGGATACAGAACAAGTGGTCCATGAACAAAATGGAATATTAGCCATGGAAAACAGTGAAACACTGCTCTTTGAGGCACCACAGATGAGCCTAGAGATAATCACAGAACATAAGGTAAGTCGGAAAGCAAAAGACATATCCTAGGATATCACTTATAGGCGTTATCTAACAACTGACACAAATGAACGTATTTTCACAGAGAAAGACACTCACAGACAAAGAAAACAAATTATTCTTATGTTAAAGGAAAGGTGGGGGCAATGGAAAATTAAGATTAGGGTTACCATACGTGTACAAACACCTACTAAATAGATATATCAAAAAGACCGATCATATAGCAAGGGAGGTCTATGGAACACTCGGCAATAATTTACATGGGAAGAGAATCTGTACATGAATATATATATATATATATGTATATATATATATATGTGTGTGTGTGTGTGTGTGTATATATATATATATATATACATATATATATATATATAGTGTTCAAATGAACCAGATTTTGTATACATAAGACAAACAATATTCTAATCATTACCCTGATTTAAAAAATTAAAAAACGAACAAGAAATAATGGGACATAAACTTACCGGGGCTTTTCCTGGCACATTCCATTCTCATTTACAACCTGGGAACTCGACTTCCAGAAAGGCTGTGCTGCCCTAGTAACCCGAATTGGGAATGCAGAAATGCTGCCACCTTGTGGCTGTTTCCCACAACAGCAGCTTTCAACCCAGTGCTAATGGTCACTAAATATTCACACTCATTGCAGGCCTGTAAATGACACCTGCTGAAAAAAAAGAATCCTGGGTTCGAAAATTGACAAAAAAATTCAAAAGAGGGCAGCCTTCCCAGAAGACAATTTCAAGAGGTTTATTGTACTCACAGTTTTATCTGTTTTTGTTTAACAGAAATAAAAAAAGGCGTTGAATAATGCTGAACATTAGGAATTATTAGAGACATGCAAATCCAAATTACAAAAGCCTATCAGCTCACACCAGTCAGAATGGCAATCAGCAAAACTTCTGCAAACAATAAATGCTGAAGGGGTTGTGGAGAAATGCATTCCCTCGGCTCTAAGTGGGACATGGTAAGAGTCAGTAATGAAAACACAAAAGAGGTGCCTTGAAAAGGTAAATATTGAGCTACCATTCAATCAAGCATACCCACTGCTGGGCCTATTGCCTGAGAGGATGAGAATCAAACAGACACAGGCTGGCAATCCTGCACTCCAGCAATATTTACCATAGCCAACATTTGGAAGCAACGAAAGTGACCGTCAACAGAGGAATGCAGGAAGAAGTAGTGGTCCATGTACACAATGGAATATTACTCCAATAAAAACAAATATAAATTCAATTTTAAAAACCAAACATAAGCAAGGAGACATCAGCTTTTGGGGGTTTATGCGGGCACATTCCACTCTAATGTATAACCGAGGAACACCACGGGCAGGAAGGTCTGTTTCCCTTGTTCCCAGAGTGGGGCAAGTGGAAATACTGCCGCCCAATGGCCGTTACCTGCAACAGCAGCTTTAAAACCTGTGCTGAGGGTCACTTCATATGCACAAGTACTGGAGGGCTGTAAATGAAACCTGACCTCAAAATGTCTTCAGGGAGGTAATGGCCAAAATATTTTGAAATGTGGCACATACTCCAAGAAATCCATTTGAAGAGGTAAGCTGTACTCACAGTTTGAAGAAAAATAGGGCATGACTGAAAGCTGAATTTCAAGGGATTATGAGACGCATGCAAATCCAACCAAAAGGAGGTATCAACTCACACCACTCAAAATAAACATCATCAGAAACACTACAAAAAATAAATGTTGAAGGGGTTGTGGAGAAGTGCATACCCTCAACGTTAGGTGGGACGTAAGCTGGTAAGCGTCACTAATGAGAACAGAATGGAGGTGACTTTACAAGGTAAAAATCTGGCTACCATATGATCCAGCAGGCCCATCCTGGGCCTATAACCGAAGATACACAATTGGAAAGACACAGTCAGGCAAATGTGCATTGCAGCAGTATAACAATAGCCAAGACATGGAAGCAACCAAAAAGTCCATCAACAGATGAGTGGACAAAGAAGAAGTGGAACAGGTACAGATAGAATATTAGCCAAGGAGACAAATGACACAATGCCATTTTCAGCACCGTAGATGAGTCTGGAAGTAATCACGCAACTTGCAGTAAGTCAGAAAGTGAAAGACACATATCCTATATCACTTATAGGTGTTACCTAAAAATTGATACCAGTGAAGATATTTGCACAGAGACAGGCAGTGAGACATTCATTAAACAAACTTAGGGTTCACCAATGGAAAGATGTGAGGATTGGATACATTAGGATGTCAGGGTAAACAGAGATATACAAACAGGTGAAGTATATAATCACCGAAAACCTACGGAATACCAAGGGAAGACTACTCAACATTGAGTCATAACCTACATGGGAAAAGGATCCAAATGACAATGGATATATGTGTGTGTGTGTGTGTGTGTGTGTGTGTGTGTGTGTGTGTGTGTGTAAAACAACCACATCTTGCACACCTAGAACAATCAAAACATCGTAATCAAACTTGCTGTGATAAAAAATGAAAATTACATTTACAAAACGAACAAGAAGTAGTGAGATATAAACTTAAGGGGCTTATTCCTGGCACATTCCATTCTAATTTGCAACCTAGAACACGACTTCCATTGAGGCTCTGTGGGCCTAGTAACCACAGTTGGTAAAGGAGAACTGCTGCCGCCTTGTGGCCGTTTCACACAACAGCAGCTCAAAACGCAGTGCTGACGGTTGCTTGATAGTCAACATAATTGCACGCCTGTAAATGACACCTGCCCTCTAATCAAATCCTTGGGTCGTAAGTCGAGCAAAAATCACAAAAGACGTGCATATTTCAAAACGACATATTCAAGAGGCATATTTTATGCACATTTTTATTATTTTTCTTTTTTTCTGGTGTTAAAAAATAGGGCATGGAAAAACGCTCAACATCAGGAATTAATAAAGCCATGCAAATCCAGTCTACAAAAACGTTCACCTCACAGCCGTCAGAATGATCATCAGCAAAAACGTCTACAAAGGGTAAATGCTGAAGGGGTTTTAGACAACTGTGTACCCTCTAGCTGCTGGTGGGATGTAAGCTGGTAACAGCCAGTACTGAGACCAGAATGGACGTGTGTTTAAAGGTGAAAATTGTGCTACCATGTGATCTGGTAGGCCCAGTGATGGGCCTAACACCTGAGTAGACCAGAATCAAAAAGACACAGGCTGGAAATCCTGCACTGCAGCAACATGTACCATAGCCAAGACCTGGAAGAAACCAAAATGTCCATCAACAGAAAAATGCACCAAGAAGAAGTCGTCCATGTACACAATGGAATATTAGCCATGGAAAAGCATGGAACAGTGCCGTGGGCACCACCATAGAAGGATCTAGAGATAATCACCCAGCTTGAACTAAGAAAGAAACCGAAAGACAGGTATCCTATTACATCACTTATAGGTGCTATGTAAAACTTGATACCTATGAAATAATTTCCAAGAGAAGGACACTCATAGATTCAGAAAACCAAATTATGTTGAACCAAAGGGAAAGGTGTAAGGAATGTACGAATTAGGATATGGGGGTTAACAGACATGTACTAATACATGTGAAATATATAATCATAAAATACCTATGCAATGCCAAGAGAGGTCTACTCAACACTCTGGAATAAACTACACGGGAAAGGATCCAACGATGAAGAGATCGAAACATAGACATAATGAACCACATTCTGTACACCTAGAACACACACAACATTTTTCTCAAATTTGCTCTGAATAAAAATTAAATATAAAAAACAAACAAGAAGTAACAAGATATAAGCTCTTGGGGGTTTGCCCTGGCACATTCCACTCTAATTTGCAGCCTACCAACACGATTTCCAGGAAAGCTCTGTTGCCCCAAAACCCACAGTTGGAAATGTAGAAATGCTGCCGCCTCGTGGCCGTTTCACGCAAGAGCGGCTGCAAAACCACAGTTAAGGGTCACTTAACATTCACAAGGACTCAGGGCTGTAAAGGACACCTGCCCTCAAAAATTGTGCTGAGGTATGGAATGGCCAAAAAAATTCAAAACTGGCAAATTTTTTGTGGAGATACTATGAAGAGGTAAGTTTTACTCACGATTTTTCCAAAAAAAAGCAAAATGGATAAAAGCTCAACATCAGGTATTATCAGACTCATGCAAATTTAGCCTACAAAAAGGTTTCAACTCACGCAACTCAACTACCATCAGCAAAAAGTCTACAAACAATAAATGCTGAAGGTGTTTTAGAGAATTGTGTACCCTCTAGCTGCTGGTGAGATGTAAAGTGGTAAGAGCCAATAATGAGAACAGAAAGGAGCTGCGTTTAAAAGTAAAAATGGAGCCAGCATTCCATTCAGCAGGCCCAGCGCTGAGCCTCTCACCTGAGAAGACCAGAGTCGAGAAGGCACAGGCTGCAACATCTGCACTGCAGGAGTTTTCACAATAGCCAAGACACGGAAGCAACCAAAATGTCCATCAACAGATGAATGGATACAGAACAAGTGGTCCATGAACAAAATGGAATATTAGCCATGGAAAACAGTGAAACACTGCTCTTTGAGGCACCACAGATGAGCCTAGAGATAATCACAGAACATAAGGTAAGTCGGAAAGCAAAAGACATATCCTAGGATATCACTTATAGGCGTTATCTAACAACTGACACAAATGAACGTATTTTCACAGAGAAAGACACTCACAGACAAAGAAAACAAATTATTCTTATGTTAAAGGAAAGGTGGGGGCAATGGAAAATTAAGATTAGGGTTACCATACGTGTACAAACACCTACTAAATAGATATATCAAAAAGACCGATCATATAGCAAGGGAGGTCTATGGAACACTCGGCAATAATTTACATGGGAAGAGAATCTGTACATGAATATATATATATATATATGTATATATATATATATGTGTGTGTGTGTGTGTGTGTATATATATATATATATATACATATATATATATATAGTGTTCAAATGAACCAGATTTTGTATACATAAGACAAACAATATTCTAATCATTACCCTGATTTAAAAAATTAAAACAACGAACAAGAAATAATGGGACATAAACTTACCGGGGCTTTTCCTGGCACATTCCATTCTCATTTACAACCTGGGAACTCGACTTCCAGAAAGGCTGTGCTGCCCTAGTAACCAGAATTGGGAATGCAGAAATGCTGCCACCTTGTGGCTGTTTCCCACAACAGCAGCTTTCAACCCAGTGCTAATGGTCACTAAATATTCACACTCATTGCAGGCCTGTAAATGACACCTGCTGAAAAAAAAGAATCCTGGGTTCGAAAATTGACAAAAAAATTCAAAAGAGGGCAGCCTTCCCAGAAGACAATTTCAAGAGGTTTATTGTACTCACAGTTTTATCTGTTTTTGTTTAACAGAAATAAAAAAAGGCGTTGAATAATGCTGAACATTAGGAATTATTAGAGACATGCAAATCCAAATTACAAAAGCCTATCAGCTCACACCAGTCAGAATGGCAATCAGCAAAACTTCTGCAAACAATAAATGCTGAAGGGGTTGTGGAGAAATGCATTCCCTCGGCTCTAAGTGGGACATGGTAAGAGCCAGTAATGAAAACACAAAAGAGGTGCCTTGAAAAGGTAAATATTGAGCTACCATTCAATCAAGCATACCCACTGCTGGGCCTATTGCCTGAGAGGATGAGAATCAAACAGACACAGGCTGGCAATCCTGCACTCCAGCAATATTTACCATAGCCAACATTTGGAAGCAATGAAAGTGACCGTCAACAGAGGAATGCAGGAAGAAGTAGTGGTCCATGTACACAATGGAATATTACTCCAATAAAAACAAATATAAATTCAATTTTAAAAACCAAACATAAGCAAGGAGACATCAGCTTTTGGGGGTTTATGCGGGCACATTCCACTCTAATGTATAACCGAGGAACACCACGGGCAGGAAGGTCTGTTTCCCTTGTTCCCAGAGTGGGGCAAGTGGAAATACTGCCGCCCAATGGCCGTTACCTGCAACAGCAGCTTTAAAACCTGTGCTGAGGGTCACTTCATATGCACAAGTACTGGAGGGCTGTAAATGAAACCTGACCTCAAAATGTCTTCAGGGAGGTAATGGCCAAAATATTTTGAAATGTGGCACATACTCCAAGAAATCCATTTGAAGAGGTAAGCTGTACTCACAGTTTGAAGAAAAATAGGGCATGACTGAAAGCTGAATTTCAAGGGATTATGAGACGCATGCAAATCCAACCAAAAGGAGGTATCAACTCACACCACTCAAAATAAACATCATCAGAAACACTACAAAAAATAAATGTTGAAGGGGTTGTGGAGAAGTGCATACCCTCAACGTTAGGTGGGACGTAAGCTGGTAAGCGTCACTAATGAGAACAGAATGGAGGTGACTTTACAAGGTAAAAATCTGGCTACCATATGATCCAGCAGGCCCATCCTGGGCCTATAACCGAAGATACACAATTGGAAAGACACAGTCAGGCAAATGTGCATTGCAGCAGTATAACAATAGCCAAGACATGGAAGCAACCAAAAAGTCCATCAACAGATGAGTGGACAAAGAAGAAGTGGAACAGGTACAGATAGAATATTAGCCAAGGAGACAAATGACACAATGCCATTTTCAGCACCGTAGATGAGTCTGGAAGTAATCACGCAACTTGCAGTAAGTCAGAAAGTGAAAGACACATATCCTATATCACTTATAGGTGTTACCTAAAAATTGATACCAGTGAAGATATTTGCACAGAGACAGGCAGTGAGACATTCATTAAACAAACTTAGGGTTCACCAATGGAAAGATGTGAGGATTGGATACATTAGGATGTCAGGGTAAACAGAGATATACAAACAGGTGAAGTATATAATCACCGAAAACCTACGGAATACCAAGGGAAGACTACTCAACATTGAGTCATAACCTACATGGGAAAAGGATCCAAATGACAATGGATATATGTGTGTGTGTGTGTGTGTGTGTGTGTGTAAAACAACCACATCTTGCACACCTAGAACAATCAAAACATCGTAATCAAACTTGCTGTGATAAAAAATGAAAATTACATTTACAAAACGAACAAGAAGTAGTGAGATATAAACTTAAGGGGCTTCTTCCTGGCACATTCCATTCTAATTTGCAACCTAGAACACGACTTCCATTGAGGCTCTGTGGGCCTAGTAACCACAGTTGGTAAAGGAGAACTGCTGCCGCCTTGTGGCCGTTTCACACAACAGCAGCTCAAAACGCAGTGCTGACGGTTGCTTGATAGTCAACATAATTGCACGCCTGTAAATGACACCTGCCCTCTAATCAAATCCTTGGGTCGTAAATCGAGCAAAAATCACAAAAGACGTGCATATTTCAAAACGACATATTCAAGAGGCATATTTTATGCACATTTTTATTATTTTTCTTTTTTTCTGGTGTTAAAAAATAGGGCATGGAAAAACGCTCAACATCAGGAATTAATAAAGCCATGCAAATCCAGTCTACAAAAACGTTCACCTCACAGCCGTCAGAATGATCATCAGCAAAAACGTCTACAAAGGGTAAATGCTGAAGGGGTTTTAGACAACTGTGTACCCTCTAGCTGCTGGTGGGATGTAAGCTGGTAACAGCCAGTACTGAGACCAGAATGGACGTGTGTTTAAAGGTGAAAATTGTGCTACCATGTGATCTGGTAGGCCCAGTGATGGGCCTAACACCTGAGTAGACCAGAATCAAAAAGACACAGGCTGGAAATCCTGCACTGCAGCAACATGTACCATAGCCAAGACCTGGAAGAAACCAAAATGTCCATCAACAGAAAAATGCACCAAGAAGAAGTCGTCCATGTACACAATGGAATATTAGCCATGGAAAAGCATGGAACAGTGCCGTGGGCACCACCATAGAAGGATCTAGAGATAATCACCCAGCTTGAACTAAGAAAGAAACCGAAAGACAGGTATCCTATTACATCACTTATAGGTGCTATGTAAAACTTGATACCCATGAAATAATTTCCAAGAGAAGGACACTCATAGATTCAGAAAACCAAATTATGTTGAACCAAAGGGAAAGGTGTAAGGAATGTACGAATTAGGATATGGGGGTTAACAGACATGTACTAATACATGTGAAATATATAATCATAAAATACCTATGCAATGCCAAGAGAGGTCTACTCAACACTCTGGAATAAACTACACGGGAAAGGATCCAACGATGAAGAGATCGAAACATAGACATAATGAACCACATTCTGTACACCTAGAACACACACAACATTTTTCTCAAATTTGCTCTGAATAAAAATTAAATATAAAAAACAAACAAGAAGTAACAAGATATAAGCTCTTGGGGGTTTGCCCTGGCACATTCCACTCTAATTTGCAGCCTACCAACACGATTTCCAGGAAAGCTCTGTTGCCCCAAAACCCACAGTTGGAAATGTAGAAATGCTGCCGCCTCGTGGCCGTTTCACGCAAGAGCGGCTGCAAAACCACAGTTAAGGGTCACTTAACATTCACAAGGACTCAGGGCTGTAAAGGACACCTGCCCTCAAAAATTGTGCTGAGGTATGGAATGGCCAAAAAAATTCAAAACTGGCAAATTTTTTGTGGAGATACTATGAAGAGGTAAGTTTTACTCACGATTTTTCCAAAAAAAAGCAAAATGGATAAAAGCTCAACATCAGGTATTATCAGACTCATGCAAATTTAGCCTACAAAAAGGTTTCAACTCACGCAACTCAACTACCATCAGCAAAAAGTCTACAAACAATAAATGCTGAAGGTGTTTTAGAGAATTGTGTACCCTCTAGCTGCTGGTGAGATGTAAAGTGGTAAGAGCCAATAATGAGAACAGAAAGGAGCTGCGTTTAAAAGTAAAAATGGAGCCAGCATTCCATTCAGCAGGCCCAGCGCTGAGCCTCTCACCTGAGAAGACCAGAGTCGAGAAGGCACAGGCTGCAACATCTGCACTGCAGGAGTTTTCACAATAGCCAAGACACGGAAGCAACCAAAATGTCCATCAACAGATGAATGGATACAGAACAAGTGGTCCATGAACAAAATGGAATATTAGCCATGGAAAACAGTGAAACACTGCTCTTTGAGGCACCACAGATGAGCCTAGAGATAATCACAGAACATAAGGTAAGTCGGAAAGCAAAAGACATATCCTAGGATATCACTTATAGGCGTTATCTAACAACTGACACAAATGAACGTATTTTCACAGAGAAAGACACTCACAGACAAAGAAAACAAATTATTCTTATGTTAAAGGAAAGGTGGGGGCAATGGAAAATTAAGATTAGGGTTACCATACGTGTACAAACACCTACTAAATAGATATATCAAAAAGACCGATCATATAGCAAGGGAGGTCTATGGAACACTCGGCAATAATTTACATGGGAAGAGAATCTGTACATGAATATATATATATATATATGTATATATATATATATGTGTGTGTGTGTGTGTGTGTATATATATATATATATATACATATATATATATATAGTGTTCAAATGAACCAGATTTTGTATACATAAGACAAACAATATTCTAATCATTACCCTGATTTAAAAAATTAAAACAACGAACAAGAAATAATGGGACATAAACTTACCGGGGCTTTTCCTGGCACATTCCATTCTCATTTACAACCTGGGAACTCGACTTCCAGAAAGGCTGTGCTGCCCTAGTAACCCGAATTGGGAATGCAGAAATGCTGCCACCTTGTGGCTGTTTCCCACAACAGCAGCTTTCAACCCAGTGCTAATGGTCACTAAATATTCACACTCATTGCAGGCCTGTAAATGACACCTGCTGAAAAAAAAGAATCCTGGGTTCGAAAATTGACAAAAAAATTCAAAAGAGGGCAGCCTTCCCAGAAGACAATTTCAAGAGGTTTATTGTACTCACAGTTTTATCTGTTTTTGTTTAACAGAAATAAAAAAAGGCGTTGAATAATGCTGAACATTAGGAATTATTAGAGACATGCAAATCCAAATTACAAAAGCCTATCAGCTCACACCAGTCAGAATGGCAATCAGCAAAACTTCTGCAAACAATAAATGCTGAAGGGGTTGTGGAGAAATGCATTCCCTCGGCTCTAAGTGGGACATGGTAAGAGCCAGTAATGAAAACACAAAAGAGGTGCCTTGAAAAGGTAAATATTGAGCTACCATTCAATCAAGCATACCCACTGCTGGGCCTATTGCCTGAGAGGATGAGAATCAAACAGACACAGGCTGGCAATCCTGCACTCCAGCAATATTTACCATAGCCAACATTTGGAAGCAACGAAAGTGACCGTCAACAGAGGAATGCAGGAAGAAGTAGTGGTCCATGTACACAATGGAATATTACTCCAATAAAAACAAATATAAATTCAATTTTAAAAACCAAACATAAGCAAGGAGACATCAGCTTTTGGGGGTTTATGCGGGCACATTCCACTCTAATGTATAACCGAGGAACACCACGGGCAGGAAGGTCTGTTTCCCTTGTTCCCAGAGTGGGGCAAGTGGAAATACTGCCGCCCAATGGCCGTTACCTGCAACAGCAGCTTTAAAACCTGTGCTGAGGGTCACTTCATATGCACAAGTACTGGAGGGCTGTAAATGAAACCTGACCTCAAAATGTCTTCAGGGAGGTAATGGCCAAAATATTTTGAAATGTGGCACATACTCCAAGAAATCCATTTGAAGAGGTAAGCTGTACTCACAGTTTGAAGAAAAATAGGGCATGACTGAAAGCTGAATTTCAAGGGATTATGAGACGCATGCAAATCCAACCAAAAGGAGGTATCAACTCACACCACTCAAAATAAACATCATCAGAAACACTACAAAAAATAAATGTTGAAGGGGTTGTGGAGAAGTGCATACCCTCAACGTTAGGTGGGACGTAAGCTGGTAAGCGTCACTAATGAGAACAGAATGGAGGTGACTTTACAAGGTAAAAATCTGGCTACCATATGATCCAGCAGGCCCATCCTGGGCCTATAACCGAAGATACACAATTGGAAAGACACAGTCAGGCAAATGTGCATTGCAGCAGTATAACAATAGCCAAGACATGGAAGCAACCAAAAAGTCCATCAACAGATGAGTGGACAAAGAAGAAGTGGAACAGGTACAGATAGAATATTAGCCAAGGAGACAAATGACACAATGCCATTTTCAGCACCGTAGATGAGTCTGGAAGTAATCACGCAACTTGCAGTAAGTCAGAAAGTGAAAGACACATATCCTATATCACTTATAGGTGTTACCTAAAAATTGATACCAGTGAAGATATTTGCACAGAGACAGGCAGTGAGACATTCATTAAACAAACTTAGGGTTCACCAATGGAAAGATGTGAGGATTGGATACATTAGGATGTCAGGGTAAACAGAGATATACAAACAGGTGAAGTATATAATCACCGAAAACCTACGGAATACCAAGGGAAGACTACTCAACATTGAGTCATAACCTACATGGGAAAAGGATCCAAATGACAATGGATATATGTGTGTGTGTGTGTGTG
This sequence comes from Leucopleurus acutus, assembly GCF_964270905.1. Classification (NCBI taxonomy): domain Eukaryota; kingdom Metazoa; phylum Chordata; class Mammalia; order Artiodactyla; family Delphinidae; genus Leucopleurus; species Leucopleurus acutus. The sequence goes on from NW_028139021.1 coordinate 293,111, forward strand.
TGTGTGTGTAAAACAACCACATCTTGCACACCTAGAACAATCAAAACATCGTAATCAAACTTGCTGTGATAAAAAATGAAAATTACATTTACAAAACGAACAAGAAGTAGTGAGATATAAACTTAAGGGGCTTCTTCCTGGCACATTCCATTCTAATTTGCAACCTAGAACACGACTTCCATTGAGGCTCTGTGGGCCTAGTAACCACAGTTGGTAAAGGAGAACTGCTGCCGCCTTGTGGCCGTTTCACACAACAGCAGCTCAAAACGCAGTGCTGACGGTTGCTTGATAGTCAACATAATTGCACGCCTGTAAATGACACCTGCCCTCTAATCAAATCCTTGGGTCGTAAGTCGAGCAAAAATCACAAAAGACGTGCATATTTCAAAACGACATATTCAAGAGGCATATTTTATGCACATTTTTATTATTTTTCTTTTTTTCTGGTGTTAAAAAATAGGGCATGGAAAAACGCTCAACATCAGGAATTAATAAAGCCATGCAAATCCAGTCTACAAAAACGTTCACCTCACAGCCGTCAGAATGATCATCAGCAAAAACGTCTACAAAGGGTAAATGCTGAAGGGGTTTTAGACAACTGTGTACCCTCTAGCTGCTGGTGGGATGTAAGCTGGTAACAGCCAGTACTGAGACCAGAATGGACGTGTGTTTAAAGGTGAAAATTGTGCTACCATGTGATCTGGTAGGCCCAGTGATGGGCCTAACACCTGAGTAGACCAGAATCAAAAAGACACAGGCTGGAAATCCTGCACTGCAGCAACATGTACCATAGCCAAGACCTGGAAGAAACCAAAATGTCCATCAACAGAAAAATGCACCAAGAAGAAGTCGTCCATGTACACAATGGAATATTAGCCATGGAAAAGCATGGAACAGTGCCGTGGGCACCACCATAGAAGGATCTAGAGATAATCACCCAGCTTGAACTAAGAAAGAAACCGAAAGACAGGTATCCTATTACATCACTTATAGGTGCTATGTAAAACTTGATACCCATGAAATAATTTCCAAGAGAAGGACACTCATAGATTCAGAAAACCAAATTATGTTGAACCAAAGGGAAAGGTGTAAGGAATGTACGAATTAGGATATGGGGGTTAACAGACATGTACTAATACATGTGAAATATATAATCATAAAATACCTATGCAATGCCAAGAGAGGTCTACTCAACACTCTGGAATAAACTACACGGGAAAGGATCCAACGATGAAGAGATCGAAACATAGACATAATGAACCACATTCTGTACACCTAGAACACACACAACATTTTTCTCAAATTTGCTCTGAATAAAAATTAAATATAAAAAACAAACAAGAAGTAACAAGATATAAGCTCTTGGGGGTTTGCCCTGGCACATTCCACTCTAATTTGCAGCCTACCAACACGATTTCCAGGAAAGCTCTGTTGCCCCAAAACCCACAGTTGGAAATGTAGAAATGCTGCCGCCTCGTGGCCGTTTCACGCAAGAGCGGCTGCAAAACCACAGTTAAGGGTCACTTAACATTCACAAGGACTCAGGGCTGTAAAGGACACCTGCCCTCAAAAATTGTGCTGAGGTATGGAATGGCCAAAAAAATTCAAAACTGGCAAATTTTTTGTGGAGATACTATGAAGAGGTAAGTTTTACTCACGATTTTTCCAAAAAAAAGCAAAATGGATAAAAGCTCAACATCAGGTATTATCAGACTCATGCAAATTTAGCCTACAAAAAGGTTTCAACTCACGCAACTCAACTACCATCAGCAAAAAGTCTACAAACAATAAATGCTGAAGGTGTTTTAGAGAATTGTGTACCCTCTAGCTGCTGGTGAGATGTAAAGTGGTAAGAGCCAATAATGAGAACAGAAAGGAGCTGCGTTTAAAAGTAAAAATGGAGCCAGCATTCCATTCAGCAGGCCCAGCGCTGAGCCTCTCACCTGAGAAGACCAGAGTCGAGAAGGCACAGGCTGCAACATCTGCACTGCAGGAGTTTTCACAATAGCCAAGACACGGAAGCAACCAAAATGTCCATCAACAGATGAATGGATACAGAACAAGTGGTCCATGAACAAAATGGAATATTAGCCATGGAAAACAGTGAAACACTGCTCTTTGAGGCACCACAGATGAGCCTAGAGATAATCACAGAACATAAGGTAAGTCGGAAAGCAAAAGACATATCCTAGGATATCACTTATAGGCGTTATCTAACAACTGACACAAATGAACGTATTTTCACAGAGAAAGACACTCACAGACAAAGAAAACAAATTATTCTTATGTTAAAGGAAAGGTGGGGGCAATGGAAAATTAAGATTAGGGTTACCATACGTGTACAAACACCTACTAAATAGATATATCAAAAAGACCGATCATATAGCAAGGGAGGTCTATGGAACACTCGGCAATAATTTACATGGGAAGAGAATCTGTACATGAATATATATATATATATATGTATATATATATATATGTGTGTGTGTGTGTGTGTGTATATATATATATATATATACATATATATATATATATAGTGTTCAAATGAACCAGATTTTGTATACATAAGACAAACAATATTCTAATCATTACCCTGATTTAAAAAATTAAAAAACGAACAAGAAATAATGGGACATAAACTTACCGGGGCTTTTCCTGGCACATTCCATTCTCATTTACAACCTGGGAACTCGACTTCCAGAAAGGCTGTGCTGCCCTAGTAACCCGAATTGGGAATGCAGAAATGCTGCCACCTTGTGGCTGTTTCCCACAACAGCAGCTTTCAACCCAGTGCTAATGGTCACTAAATATTCACACTCATTGCAGGCCTGTAAATGACACCTGCTGAAAAAAAAGAATCCTGGGTTCGAAAATTGACAAAAAAATTCAAAAGAGGGCAGCCTTCCCAGAAGACAATTTCAAGAGGTTTATTGTACTCACAGTTTTATCTGTTTTTGTTTAACAGAAATAAAAAAAGGCGTTGAATAATGCTGAACATTAGGAATTATTAGAGACATGCAAATCCAAATTACAAAAGCCTATCAGCTCACACCAGTCAGAATGGCAATCAGCAAAACTTCTGCAAACAATAAATGCTGAAGGGGTTGTGGAGAAATGCATTCCCTCGGCTCTAAGTGGGACATGGTAAGAGTCAGTAATGAAAACACAAAAGAGGTGCCTTGAAAAGGTAAATATTGAGCTACCATTCAATCAAGCATACCCACTGCTGGGCCTATTGCCTGAGAGGATGAGAATCAAACAGACACAGGCTGGCAATCCTGCACTCCAGCAATATTTACCATAGCCAACATTTGGAAGCAACGAAAGTGACCGTCAACAGAGGAATGCAGGAAGAAGTAGTGGTCCATGTACACAATGGAATATTACTCCAATAAAAACAAATATAAATTCAATTTTAAAAACCAAACATAAGCAAGGAGACATCAGCTTTTGGGGGTTTATGCGGGCACATTCCACTCTAATGTATAACCGAGGAACACCACGGGCAGGAAGGTCTGTTTCCCTTGTTCCCAGAGTGGGGCAAGTGGAAATACTGCCGCCCAATGGCCGTTACCTGCAACAGCAGCTTTAAAACCTGTGCTGAGGGTCACTTCATATGCACAAGTACTGGAGGGCTGTAAATGAAACCTGACCTCAAAATGTCTTCAGGGAGGTAATGGCCAAAATATTTTGAAATGTGGCACATACTCCAAGAAATCCATTTGAAGAGGTAAGCTGTACTCACAGTTTGAAGAAAAATAGGGCATGACTGAAAGCTGAATTTCAAGGGATTATGAGACGCATGCAAATCCAACCAAAAGGAGGTATCAACTCACACCACTCAAAATAAACATCATCAGAAACACTACAAAAAATAAATGTTGAAGGGGTTGTGGAGAAGTGCATACCCTCAACGTTAGGTGGGACGTAAGCTGGTAAGCGTCACTAATGAGAACAGAATGGAGGTGACTTTACAAGGTAAAAATCTGGCTACCATATGATCCAGCAGGCCCATCCTGGGCCTATAACCGAAGATACACAATTGGAAAGACACAGTCAGGCAAATGTGCATTGCAGCAGTATAACAATAGCCAAGACATGGAAGCAACCAAAAAGTCCATCAACAGATGAGTGGACAAAGAAGAAGTGGAACAGGTACAGATAGAATATTAGCCAAGGAGACAAATGACACAATGCCATTTTCAGCACCGTAGATGAGTCTGGAAGTAATCACGCAACTTGCAGTAAGTCAGAAAGTGAAAGACACATATCCTATATCACTTATAGGTGTTACCTAAAAATTGATACCAGTGAAGATATTTGCACAGAGACAGGCAGTGAGACATTCATTAAACAAACTTAGGGTTCACCAATGGAAAGATGTGAGGATTGGATACATTAGGATGTCAGGGTAAACAGAGATATACAAACAGGTGAAGTATATAATCACCGAAAACCTACGGAATACCAAGGGAAGACTACTCAACATTGAGTCATAACCTACATGGGAAAAGGATCCAAATGACAATGGATATATGTGTGTGTGTGTGTGTGTGTGTGTGTGTGTGTGTGTGTGTGTGTGTAAAACAACCACATCTTGCACACCTAGAACAATCAAAACATCGTAATCAAACTTGCTGTGATAAAAAATGAAAATTACATTTACAAAACGAACAAGAAGTAGTGAGATATAAACTTAAGGGGCTTATTCCTGGCACATTCCATTCTAATTTGCAACCTAGAACACGACTTCCATTGAGGCTCTGTGGGCCTAGTAACCACAGTTGGTAAAGGAGAACTGCTGCCGCCTTGTGGCCGTTTCACACAACAGCAGCTCAAAACGCAGTGCTGACGGTTGCTTGATAGTCAACATAATTGCACGCCTGTAAATGACACCTGCCCTCTAATCAAATCCTTGGGTCGTAAGTCGAGCAAAAATCACAAAAGACGTGCATATTTCAAAACGACATATTCAAGAGGCATATTTTATGCACATTTTTATTATTTTTCTTTTTTTCTGGTGTTAAAAAATAGGGCATGGAAAAACGCTCAACATCAGGAATTAATAAAGCCATGCAAATCCAGTCTACAAAAACGTTCACCTCACAGCCGTCAGAATGATCATCAGCAAAAACGTCTACAAAGGGTAAATGCTGAAGGGGTTTTAGACAACTGTGTACCCTCTAGCTGCTGGTGGGATGTAAGCTGGTAACAGCCAGTACTGAGACCAGAATGGACGTGTGTTTAAAGGTGAAAATTGTGCTACCATGTGATCTGGTAGGCCCAGTGATGGGCCTAACACCTGAGTAGACCAGAATCAAAAAGACACAGGCTGGAAATCCTGCACTGCAGCAACATGTACCATAGCCAAGACCTGGAAGAAACCAAAATGTCCATCAACAGAAAAATGCACCAAGAAGAAGTCGTCCATGTACACAATGGAATATTAGCCATGGAAAAGCATGGAACAGTGCCGTGGGCACCACCATAGAAGGATCTAGAGATAATCACCCAGCTTGAACTAAGAAAGAAACCGAAAGACAGGTATCCTATTACATCACTTATAGGTGCTATGTAAAACTTGATACCCATGAAATAATTTCCAAGAGAAGGACACTCATAGATTCAGAAAACCAAATTATGTTGAACCAAAGGGAAAGGTGTAAGGAATGTACGAATTAGGATATGGGGGTTAACAGACATGTACTAATACATGTGAAATATATAATCATAAAATACCTATGCAATGCCAAGAGAGGTCTACTCAACACTCTGGAATAAACTACACGGGAAAGGATCCAACGATGAAGAGATCGAAACATAGACATAATGAACCACATTCTGTACACCTAGAACACACACAACATTTTTCTCAAATTTGCTCTGAATAAAAATTAAATATAAAAAACAAACAAGAAGTAACAAGATATAAGCTCTTGGGGGTTTGCCCTGGCACATTCCACTCTAATTTGCAGCCTACCAACACGATTTCCAGGAAAGCTCTGTTGCCCCAAAACCCACAGTTGGAAATGTAGAAATGCTGCCGCCTCGTGGCCGTTTCACGCAAGAGCGGCTGCAAAACCACAGTTAAGGGTCACTTAACATTCACAAGGACTCAGGGCTGTAAAGGACACCTGCCCTCAAAAATTGTGCTGAGGTATGGAATGGCCAAAAAAATTCAAAACTGGCAAATTTTTTGTGGAGATACTATGAAGAGGTAAGTTTTACTCACGATTTTTCCAAAAAAAAGCAAAATGGATAAAAGCTCAACATCAGGTATTATCAGACTCATGCAAATTTAGCCTACAAAAAGGTTTCAACTCACGCAACTCAACTACCATCAGCAAAAAGTCTACAAACAATAAATGCTGAAGGTGTTTTAGAGAATTGTGTACCCTCTAGCTGCTGGTGAGATGTAAAGTGGTAAGAGCCAATAATGAGAACAGAAAGGAGCTGCGTTTAAAAGTAAAAATGGAGCCAGCATTCCATTCAGCAGGCCCAGCGCTGAGCCTCTCACCTGAGAAGACCAGAGTCGAGAAGGCACAGGCTGCAACATCTGCACTGCAGGAGTTTTCACAATAGCCAAGACACGGAAGCAACCAAAATGTCCATCAACAGATGAATGGATACAGAACAAGTGGTCCATGAACAAAATGGAATATTAGCCATGGAAAACAGTGAAACACTGCTCTTTGAGGCACCACAGATGAGCCTAGAGATAATCACAGAACATAAGGTAAGTCGGAAAGCAAAAGACATATCCTAGGATATCACTTATAGGCGTTATCTAACAACTGACACAAATGAACGTATTTTCACAGAGAAAGACACTCACAGACAAAGAAAACAAATTATTCTTATGTTAAAGGAAAGGTGGGGGCAATGGAAAATTAAGATTAGGGTTACCATACGTGTACAAACACCTACTAAATAGATATATCAAAAAGACCGATCATATAGCAAGGGAGGTCTATGGAACACTCGGCAATAATTTACATGGGAAGAGAATCTGTACATGAATATATATATATATATATGTATATATATATATATGTGTGTGTGTGTG